>NW_028149112.1:50000-59000 GCF_946808225.1 Silurus aristotelis
TCAGACCACAATTTTTTGAACCTCAGGTCCATTGGGGACCTGTCACAATGATTACACAAAAACCAAATCAAACATGGGCAACTCGTCCACAACACCAAAAAAAGCACACACGGCAGAGACAAAATGTGGTTCAAAAGCAATCAGATGACCCGGATTTTGTCATAAAAACCCGTACCATGTTTAAAATTATTAAACTGGTGCATCACAAAAACAATGTGAGCCAAGAACAACCTCCTGCATTGACCAAGATGGAGAAAAATCTATCTGAGGTCATCAAACCAGCTCTGCCAAACCCCACAACACAAGCCCTTATAGATGGTAATGCTAAAAACTGGGCCTATACCACCATGTTGATCCTTAAAAACCATTATGAGGACACATTGGTGGAAGAAATGGCCAAGCTGCAGCACTATCCTTCCCGGGGCTGGGAAGAATGTTTTAACACTGCTGTGTTATGGGCAAAACGAGGGATTGGTAAAAGACTGAGGTATAGATCAATACAGGATGCTCACACACTGATAGGGGACAAATATAAGATCCCTACACCCACTGCTGATGTGGAGGAGGCGAGAGAGGAAGCAGAGACGCAAAGTGTCCCTGCTACTTCTTCTTTATCACCTGAAGCAGCTGACGGTGCCATCGCGGTGCAGGCCTCGGTGCATGCCGAGGCCGAGGCACACTCCCTACCAGATCTGTCCACCCAACCAGAACCATTATCTTCCAGAACCACTTCCACCATGACAGATCCACCAAACGATTGGTCGCCTTATAGGGAAGAAGATTCGGACAGTCAGTCCGAAATCGCCCCAGATCCTCCTGCCTCCCCAAAAGCACAACGCACTCCTTGCCCGAGTTCCAATCCCTGTGTTAGATGGGAAGAGGAACTCGTTATTATCGAGGACCAGGGAGAGTGCGAGCAGAATAATGACGGCAGCTCACAAAGGGTGACCCTAAGCCCAGAAAAAATCGGCAGCCTTAGAACAGCCACACAGGCCCGTATTAATATGGAGCTCAAGGTGCCTTCTGCAACACCATGTGACTCCAGTGAGTCTGTTCCAAATAGGCACATAAACACACCCAGAAAAATGATAGAGTGGAAACTGACTGTCCGTAAGAAATACCTGGTCATTGGGGATTCCAACCTCTCCAGGATTCCCCCCTTTAAGAACCCAGACCTCCAAATAGAAAGCTATCCGGGGGCCACGTTCAGACACATGGAGGCCGTGATAAACAAAATCCCGGTCTCCAATGATGTTGAGCACCTTATTTTAGCACTGGGCATCAACAGTCGGACTCAAAACGCCAAAGACACTGCCATTAAACAAATGCAGGCGGCGGTAAGAGCGGCGAAAGAAAAATTTCCGGTTGCGCAGATTTGGGTTCCGGAACTGAACTATTCGGGGATGCTCCCAACAAAGGAGCAAACACAACTTAACATCCTGAGTGGTTACATCACGGCCAACCTAAATCATATTCCGGCCCTGCCCAGATCAGAATTCCACACTGAAAGTGACAATATTCATTGGACAGTGAATACAGCCGGAAAAATGCTGGAACATTGGCTTCAACATTTAAATTAAATCTCCCCATAAGCCTATATACACAGGAGGGGAACAAAAATGTGGTTGTTTTAGCCAAAAAAAACAAAATCACTCACCCACAATTCAGCCTGCTTAATAGAGGCCTAACCTTTATTCCAGCATGGAAAATCAGTAAACAATATAACAGGAAGCAAATGCGGTATGATCTGCAACAATACCACCGAAGACTAAAATTGGCATCTTATTTTCAAAATGACAAAGATCAAACTCCCCCACCTTTCACACCTAAATCAGACTGGGTCCCACCCATGGATAAACTGCCCACTGAGCTTCTCACCTTGTTTGATACAGACCTTGGATCCTTCAAGAGACACTGCAGACCATGTTGGGAACAACTTAACCTCACTCCTGAGGAAATCAGTGCGCTTGAGGAGTTAAAGGGCAACCAAAACATCGTTATCAAGCCGGCTGACAAGGGCAGTGCAACGGTTATTATGGACCGTGAACAATATCTATGGGAGGGATACAGACAATTACAGGATAAAAATTATTACAAAAAATTAGACAAACCCATCTATCCAGACACCGTACCCCTAGTCAAAGAAATAGTTCAGATCCTGTATACAAAAAAGCATATAAATGCCAAACAGAAGTCCTATCTCTTGGGTGACACAGAGCCCAGGAGCAGGAGATTCTACATGCTCCCTAAAATACACAAGGATCCGGCCAAATGGAGCAAACCCCACGAAATTCCTCCAGGAAGGCCTATAGTGTCGGATTGCGGAAGCGAAACGTACTATACGGCCGAATTCCTGGACTTTTATTTAAATCCCCTTTCCACGGGCCACCCTAGCTATTTAAAAGACACATATGACTTCATTCAAAAAGTTAAAGGACTTGAAATTCCCCAAGAGGCTGTCCTGTTCACTATGGACATTGACAGCCTTTACACAAATATCGACATCCAGGAAGGAATACAGGCCGTAAAAAATATCTTTAAAAAATACCCAGACAAATCCAGGCCTGATAAAGAACTCATCCAATTATTAGAAATAAATCTAAAAAGGAACGACTTTGAGTTCAATGGGGAATTCTTCCTTCAGATTAAGGGAACAGCGATGGGGAAGAAGTTTGCTCCGGCCTACGCCAACATATTTATGGCAGAATGGGAGACCTCGGCCCTATCCCGGTGCCATAAACGGCCTCTTTATTATTTTAGATATCTTGATGATATTTGGGGAGTTTGGACACACACAGAGAGGGAGTTTGAAGAATTTCTGACAACACTTAACAACCACAACCCATCCATAAAACTGAAATCCTCCGTTAGTCAGCTCTCGGTGGATTTTTTGGACACCACGACATACAAAGGCCCGGATTTTAGTTCCACACACAAATTGGACATCAAGGTATTTTTTAAGGAAACAGACACACACGCTCTACTGCACAAGGAGAGCTTTCACCCTAAACACACTTACTCTGGCCTGGTGAAATCACAACTCCTGAGGTTTCGTCGCATATGTACCCGAGAACGGGACTTCGTGGAAGCGACACGAATCCTCTTTAGAGCACTCAGGAACAGAGGTTATAAAAGGTCCTTTTTGAGAAGGATTTTTAAATCCTACCTCACAATAGGAACCCGGGCGGAAGGCACCAGCGTGCCGCTCGTCCTGACATATTCCTCTGTCTCTGTGAAGCTCATCAGGGAGATAAGGTCCAATTTTATGCAAATATTGGGACAAACACCAAGATTCAGAGACCACAAAGTCATTGCAGCTTTCAGGAAAAGCAAAAACCTGCAAGACTATTTGGTCAGGGCCAAACTCAATCCTCTCCAGCAGGGAAAACCTAAACATCAGGGACAATACCTGGAACAAAAACAACACATTCAAAACAGATTTACCAAGGAAGTCTTCACCACTCATCGCTCAAGTACAGTGCACAGCAAAAATTGTGTTTACCTCATTTCCTGTAATCAATGTGGAGCCCAATATGTTGGAGAGACGGGCAACACTATCTTGATCAGGATGACACAACACAAACACAACATATTAAAAGAAAAACAAATGGATACTTACCTGGTCAAACACTTCCGGGAGCATGGATGGGAAGCTCTCAGGGTCATGGTCCTACAGGCAAACCCACAATGGTCTGTACCCCTGAGGAAAAGAGCAGAGAGAATTTGGATTCAGAAACTAAGTACTGTTTATCCCCAAGGCCTCAATGAGAGGTGAATAAAATATTCTTAGGGGGCATTGATGGCCTGTGCAAACAGGTTAGCACCTTCCTCTGACTCTAAACCTAACCCTAACCCTAATTTCTATCCCTAACCCTAAATCCTAACCCTAATTCCTATCCCTAACCCTAAGCCCTAACCTTAACCTAAACCTAACCCTAATTCTAAAACCTAACCCTAACCCTGAATTGTATCCCTAACCACAACCCTAACCCTAACCTTAACCCTAATATCTATCCCTAACCCTAATTTCTAACCATAACCCTACATCCTAATCCTAACCCCAAAACCTAAACCCAACCCTAACCCTAAACCTAACCCTAATTTCTATCCCTTACCCTAAAACCTAACCTTAACCTTTATTTCTATCTCTAACCCTAACCCTAACCCTAACCCTAACCCTAAACTTAACCCTAATTTCTATCCCTAACCCTAACCCTAAAACCTAACCTTAACCCTAATTTCTGTCCCTAACCCTAACCCTAAAACCTAACCTTAACCCTAATTTCTAGCCCTAACCCTAAATCCTATCCCTAAACCCTAACCCCAACCCTAACCCTAATTTCTATCCCTAACTCTAAAACCTAACCTTAACCCTAATTTCCATCCCTAACCCTAACCCTAATTTCTATCCCTAACCCTAAATCTAACCTTAACCCTAATTTCTATCCCTAACCCTAAATCCTAATCCTAACCCTAATTTCTAACCCTAACCCTAAAACCTAACCTTAACCCTTAACTCTAACCCTAACTCTAATTTCTAGCCCTAACCATAAATCCTAATCCTAACCCTAAATCCTAACACTTACCCTAATTTCTAGCCCTAACCCTAAAACCTAACCTTAACCCTAATCTCTATCCCTAACCCTAATTTCTAACCCTAATCCTAAATCCTAATCCTAACCCTAACCCCCAATTTCTATCCCTAACCCTTAATCCTAACCTTAACCCTAAACCTAACCGCTAACCTTAACCCCAACCCTAACCGGCCCGTGCCTCATGCCTGTTAAAAACCTAGGGTCATGCAAAATTCTTTAATTCATTAATTATTAATTTAATTATTATTAAATAATTCATTTAATTCATTAATCCTCATCAAATTTCAAAAAATGCCTTTTCTCAATACACTGAAATACAGGTGTATTCTATTGGCTGAGAACTATTTCTTTTTGAAATTGAGCTGGGAAATGGTTCTCATTGGCTCATTTGAATTGGACCCGCCCCTTTACACTATATAAGAGGCTGCTCAGAGGACTGAATCTTCCCCACTTCTTCCAGCTCGATTAGAGACACACTCAAGCTTTATTTTGATCCTGAATCTATTTTATTTTCAAAGAAAGAATATTTTTTGCAAATACTCTGAACAAGCCTGCCTGAAGAAGGTTCTAAAGGAACCGAAACGTTGCAACGGCTTGTTCCATTTTTATTTGAATCTTTTGAAAAAAAACATTTCTTTTGAGAATATTTCTATTTTGTTTTATTTTATTATATTATATTTTCCTCATTTAAACTGAGGCAACTGCTCAGTTTATTTTCAAGCTCTCAGAGAGAATTTGTTTTTCAGGAAAATATTTCTTTGAAAGCACATTTTATTATTTTTATTTAAAATCAGGCAACTGCTTGATTTGATTTTCAAATTCTCAGAGAGAATTATTTTTGAAAAATTAAAAAAAACAAAGATCCTTGATTTCAGTTCTATTTCATTTTATTTCAATACACAAAAGCATTCCAAGTAAATATTTTGTTTAAAAAGCAATAGAAAAGCCTTTTGAAAAAATGATTCTGCCAGACAGAGATGGTTGGATGGTTGTCACCCGTGGACGCAGGCGTGCTGTCCAAAACACACCTATGCACCGTCCTCACCACCATACGGGACACCATTCACAAGGAGAGAGGTCATTCTCTTATGCAGATGTGGTTAAATATGGCAATAACCAAAACCTACGTCATGCACAGGGACAAAGGGCCCTCTCCTATGCAAATGCAGTAAAATTTTCAGGCCACACGAGGGCACCAAATACTTACCGTACTGCATCACGTCAGCGGTCTTTCAGACCACAATTTTTTGAACCTCAGGTCCATTGGGGACCTGTCACAATGATTACACAAAAACCAAATCAAACATGGGCAACTCGTCCACAACACCAAAAAAAGCACACACGGCAGAGACAAAATGTGGTTCAAAAGCAATCAGATGACCCGGATTTTGTCATAAAAACCCGTACCATGTTTAAAATTATTAAACTGGTGCATCACAAAAACAATGTGAGCCAAGAACAACCTCCTGCATTGACCAAGATGGAGAAAAATCTATCTGAGGTCATCAAACCAGCTCTGCCAAACCCCACAACACAAGCCCTTATAGATGGTAATGCTAAAAACTGGGCCTATACCACCATGTTGATCCTTAAAAACCATTATGAGGACACATTGGTGGAAGAAATGGCCAAGCTGCAGCACTATCCTTCCCGGGGCTGGGAAGAATGTTTTAACACTGCTGTGTTATGGGCAAAACGAGGGATTGGTAAAAGACTGAGGTATAGATCAATACAGGATGCTCACACACTGATAGGGGACAAATATAAGATCCCTACACCCACTGCTGATGTGGAGGAGGCGAGAGAGGAAGCAGAGACGCAAAGTGTCCCTGCTACTTCTTCTTTATCACCTGAAGCAGCTGACGGTGCCATCGCGGTGCAGGCCTCGGTGCATGCCGAGGCCGAGGCACACTCCCTACCAGATCTGTCCACCCAACCAGAACCATTATCTTCCAGAACCACTTCCACCATGACAGATCCACCAAACGATTGGTCGCCTTATAGGGAAGAAGATTCGGACAGTCAGTCCGAAATCGCCCCAGATCCTCCTGCCTCCCCAAAAGCACAACGCACTCCTTGCCCGAGTTCCAATCCCTGTGTTAGATGGGAAGAGGAACTCGTTATTATCGAGGACCAGGGAGAGTGCGAGCAGAATAATGACGGCAGCTCACAAAGGGTGACCCTAAGCCCAGAAAAAATCGGCAGCCTTAGAACAGCCACACAGGCCCGTATTAATATGGAGCTCAAGGTGCCTTCTGCAACACCATGTGACTCCAGTGAGTCTGTTCCAAATAGGCACATAAACACACCCAGAAAAATGATAGAGTGGAAACTGACTGTCCGTAAGAAATACCTGGTCATTGGGGATTCCAACCTCTCCAGGATTCCCCCCTTTAAGAACCCAGACCTCCAAATAGAAAGCTATCCGGGGGCCACGTTCAGACACATGGAGGCCGTGATAAACAAAATCCCGGTCTCCAATGATGTTGAGCACCTTATTTTAGCACTGGGCATCAACAGTCGGACTCAAAACGCCAAAGACACTGCCATTAAACAAATGCAGGCGGCGGTAAGAGCGGCGAAAGAAAAATTTCCGGTTGCGCAGATTTGGGTTCCGGAACTGAACTATTCGGGGATGCTCCCAACAAAGGAGCAAACACAACTTAACATCCTGAGTGGTTACATCACGGCCAACCTAAATCATATTCCGGCCCTGCCCAGATCAGAATTCCACACTGAAAGTGACAATATTCATTGGACAGTGAATACAGCCGGAAAAATGCTGGAACATTGGCTTCAACATTTAAATTAAATCTCCCCATAAGCCTACATACACAGGAGGGGAACAAAAATGTGGTTGTTTTAGCCAAAAAAAACAAAATCACTCACCCACAATTCAGCCTGCTTAATAGAGGCCTAACCTTTATTCCAGCATGGAAAATCAGTAAACAATATAACAGGAAGCAAATGCGGTATGATCTGCAACAATACCACCGAAGACTAAAATTGGCATCTTATTTTCAAAATGACAAAGATCAAACTCCCCCACCTTTCACACCTAAATCAGACTGGGTCCCACCCATGGATAAACTGCCCACTGAGCTTCTCACCTTGTTTGATACAGACCTTGGATCCTTCAAGAGACACTGCAGACCATGTTGGGAACAACTTAACCTCACTCCTGAGGAAATCAGTGCGCTTGAGGAGTTAAAGGGCAACCAAAACATCGTTATCAAGCCGGCTGACAAGGGCAGTGCAACGGTTATTATGGACCGTGAACAATATCTATGGGAGGGATACAGACAATTACAGGATAAAAATTATTACAAAAAATTAGACAAACCCATCTATCCAGACACCGTACCCCTAGTCAAAGAAATAGTTCAGATCCTGTATACAAAAAAGCATATAAATGCCAAACAGAAGTCCTATCTCTTGGGTGACACAGAGCCCAGGAGCAGGAGATTCTACATGCTCCCTAAAATACACAAGGATCCGGCCAAATGGAGCAAACCCCACGAAATTCCTCCAGGAAGGCCTATAGTGTCGGATTGCGGAAGCGAAACGTACTATACGGCCGAATTCCTGGACTTTTATTTAAATCCCCTTTCCACGGGCCACCCTAGCTATTTAAAAGACACATATGACTTCATTCAAAAAGTTAAAGGACTTGAAATTCCCCAAGAGGCTGTCCTGTTCACTATGGACATTGACAGCCTTTACACAAATATCGACATCCAGGAAGGAATACAGGCCGTAAAAAATATCTTTAAAAAATACCCAGACAAATCCAGGCCTGATAAAGAACTCATCCAATTATTAGAAATAAATCTAAAAAGGAACGACTTTGAGTTCAATGGGGAATTCTTCCTTCAGATTAAGGGAACAGCGATGGGGAAGAAGTTTGCTCCGGCCTACGCCAACATATTTATGGCAGAATGGGAGACCTCGGCCCTATCCCGGTGCCATAAACGGCCTCTTTATTATTTTAGATATCTTGATGATATTTGGGGAGTTTGGACACACACAGAGAGGGAGTTTGAAGAATTTCTGACAACACTTAACAACCACAACCCATCCATAAAACTGAAATCCTCCGTTAGTCAGCTCTCGGTGGATTTTTTGGACACCACGACATACAAAGGCCCGGATTTTAGTTCCACACACAAATTGGACATCAAGGTATTTTTTAAGGAAACAGACACACACGCTCTACTGCACAAGGAGAGCTTTCACCCTAAACACACTTACTCTGGCCTGGTGAAATCACAACTCCTGAGGTTTCGTCGCATATGTACCCG
Source organism: Silurus aristotelis (assembly GCF_946808225.1). Lineage (NCBI taxonomy): Eukaryota > Metazoa > Chordata > Actinopteri > Siluriformes > Siluridae > Silurus > Silurus aristotelis. Next base: position 58,897 of record NW_028149112.1, read on the forward strand.
AGAACGGGACTTCGTGGAAGCGACACGAATCCTCTTTAGAGCACTCAGGAACAGAGGTTATAAAAGGTCCTTTTTGAGAAGGATTTTTAAATCCTACCTCACAA
>NW_028149111.1:0-68000 GCF_946808225.1 Silurus aristotelis
AAGCAAAGAAAAAAAAATTAAAGCTTACAGCACCGGGTATTCCCAGGCGGTCTCCCATCCAAGTACTAACCAGGCCCGACCCTGCTTAACTTCCGAGATCAGACGAGATCGAGCGTTCTCAGAGTGGTATGGCCGTAAGCGAGATATGTGCTTCGAAATTGGCCATTTGTTTTTGTTGTCATCATGTTTGTTTGCTCATATGCCTTTCCTGCTATTCCAGATCAACTTTTATCACACTTTATTCACCACGGTAAATGTTCATCCTTAAAATAAGCCTGAAAGCAAAGAAAAAAAAGTTAAATCTTTCAGCACCTGGTATTCCCAGGCGGTCTCCCATCCAAGTACTAACCAGGCCCGACCCTGCTTAGCTTCCGAGATCAGACGAGATCGAGCGTTCTCAGAGTGGTATGGCCGTAAGCGAGATTTGTGCTTCGAAATTGCCAATTTATTTTTGCTTGTCAGCGTGTTTGTTTGCTTATATGCCTTTCCTGCTATTCCAGTTAAACTTTTATCACACTTTATTCACCACGGTACCTGTTCGTCCTTAAATTAAGCCTGAAAGCAAAGAAAAAAAAATTAAAGCTTACAGCACCTGGTATTCCCAGGCGGTCTCCCATCCAAGTACTGACCAGGCCCGACCCTGCTTAGCTTCCGAGATCAGACGAGATCGAGCGTTCTCAGAGTGGTATGGCCGTAAGCGAGATTCGCGCTTCAAAATTGCCCATTTATTTTTGCTTGTCAGCATGTTTGTTTGCTCATATGTCTTTCCTGCTATTCCAGTTCAACTTTTATCACACTTTATCCACAACGGTAAATGTTCGTCCTTAAATTAAGCCTGAAAGCAAAGAAAAAAAAATTAAAGCTTACAGCACCTGGTATTCCCAGGCGGTCTCCCATCCAAGTACTAACCAGGCCCGACCCTGCTTAGCTTCCGAGATCAGACGAGATCGAGCGTTCTCAGATTGGTATGGCCGTAAGCGAGATTCATGCTTTGAAATTGCCCATTTATTTTAGTTGTCAGCGTGTTTGTTTACTCATATGCCTTTCCTGCTATTTCAGTTCAACTTTTATCACACTTTATCCACAACGGTAAATGTTCGTCCTTAAATTAAGTATAAAAAGCAAAGAAAAAAAAAATTTAAGCTTACAGCACCTGGTATTCCCAGGCGGTCTCCCATCCAAGTACTAACCAGGCCCGACCCTGCTTAGCTTCCGAGATCAGACGAGATCGAGCGTTCTCAGAGTGGTATGGCCGTAAGCGAGATTCGCACCTCGAAATTGCCCATTTATTTTTGCTTGTCAGCGTGTTTGTTTGCTTATATGCCTTTCCTGCTATTCCAGTTTAACTTTTATCACACTTTATCCACAACGGTAAATGTTCGTCCTTAAATTAAGTATGAAAGCAAAGAAAAAAAAAATTAAAGCTTACAGCACCTGGTATTCCCAGGCGGTCTCCCATCCAAGTACTAACCAGGCCCGACCCTGCTTAGCTTCCGAGATCAGACGAGATCGAGCGTTCTCAGAGTGGTATGGCCGTAAGCGAGATTTGCGCTTCGAAATTGCCAATTTATTTTTGATTGTCAGCGTGTTTGTTTGCTTATATGCCTTTCCTGCTATTCCAGTTAAACTTTTATCACACTTTATTCCTTTCACCTTAGAAATATTTCTAAGCTAAGAAATATGTTATCTATATCTGATGCAGAGAAGCTCGTCCATGCGTTTATGACCTCTAGAATAGACTACTGTAATGCATTACTAGGTGGATGTCCTGCATCATTAATAAACAAGCTTCAGTTAGTTCAGAATGCCGCAGCAAGAGTTCTTACTAGGTCAAGAAAATACGATCATATAACCCCAATCTTATCGTCCCTACATTGGCTTCCTATTAAGTTTCGAATAGACTACAAACTACTGCTACTCACTTATAAAGCACTAAATGGTTTGGCTCCCATGTATCTATCCAGTCTCTTAACACGCTACAATCCGTCACGCTCCCTGAGATCTCAAAACTCTGGGCTTCTAGTAGTTCCTAGAATAGCAAAGTCCACTAAAGGCGGTAGAGCATTTTCACATTTAGCTCCTAAACTCTGGAATAGTCTTCCTGACAGTGTTCGGGGTTCAGATACACTCTCCCAGTTTAAGTGTAGATTAAAAACATATCTTTTTAGCAAAGCCTACACATAACACACATCACACACATCACATCACAACCTTGTGCTCCAGAACATCTGATCACATGCACATTATCAACTTGTGCTGTTAATATCATGAACAGCAGCTACGCTAATTCCTCTCCACTGCTTCTCTTTCTCTCCCCATCCCGAGGCTTCCTGAGGTTTGGCCAGCTCCAGTCACGTCCCACCTCGTGAAGATTATGGACCTATGGATGATCATGGAGAAGTAGATGCCGAGTGTTTAAAGGCCCTGGCATGGAGAAGCTGATGCTGGATCTATGATGATCACAAATTGTTCTGTATTGTTGGAAGATTTATGACCAAACTTTTGATGTCACCCATATGAGGATGGGTTCCCCTTTGAGTCTGGTTCCTCTCAAGGTTTCTTCCTCATATCATCTAAGGGAGTTTTTCCTTGCCACTGTCGCCACGGCTGCTCATCAGGGACAAACGCACACCATTCACCTTCACTGTTGTTTTCTGTAAAGCTGCTTTGAGACAATGTCTGTTGTGAAAAGCGCTATACAAATAAACTTGACTTGACTTTATTCACCACGGTACCTGGTCGTCCTTAAATTAAGCCTGAAAGCAAAGAAAAAAAAATTAAAGCTTACAGCACCTGGTATTCCCAGGCGGTCTCCCATCCAAGTACTAACCAGGCCCGACCCTGCTTAGCTTCCGAGATCAGACGAGATCGAGCGTTCTCAGAGTGGTATGGCCGTAATCGAGATATGTGCTTCGAAATTGGCCATTTGTTTTTGTTGTCATCATGTTTGTTTGCTCATATGCCTTTCCTGCTATTCCAGATCAACTTTTATCACACTTTATTCACCACGGTAAATGTTCATCCTTAAATTAAGCCTGAAAGCAAAGAAAAAAAAGTTAAAGCTTACAGCACCTGGTATTCCCAGGCGGTCTCCCATCCAAGTACTAACCAGGCCCGACCCTGCTTAGCTTCCGAGATCAGACGAGATCGAGCGTTCTCAGAGTGGTATGGCCGTAAGCAAGATTCGCACCTCGAAATTGCCCATTTATTTTTGCTTGTCAGCGTGTTTGTTTGCTTATATGCCTTTCCTGCTATTCCAGTTCAACTTTTATCACACTTTATCCACAACGGTAAATGTTTGTCCTTAAATTAAGCATGAAAGCAAAGAAAAAAAAATTAAAGCTTACAGCACCTGGTATTCCCAGGCGGTCTCCCATCCAAGTACTAACCAGGCCCGACCCTGCTTAGCTTCCGAGATCAGACGAGATCGAGCGTTCTCAGAGTGGTATGGCCGTAAGCGAGATACGTGCTTCGAAATTGCCCATTTATTTTTGCTTCTCAGTGTGTTTGTTTGCTTATATGCCTTTCCTGCTATTTCAGTTCAACTTTTATCACACTTTATCCACAACGGTAAATGTTCGTCCTTAAATTAAGCATTAAAGCAAAGAAAAAAAATTCAAGCTTACAGCACCTGGTATTCCCAGGCGGTCTCCCATCCAAGTACTAACCAGGCCCGACCCTGCTTAGCTTCCGAGATCAGACGAGATCGAGCGTTCTCAGAGTGGTATGGCCGTAAGCAAGATTCGCACCTCGAAATTGCCCATTTATTTTTGCTTGTCAGCGTGTTTGTTTGCTTATATGCCTTTCCTGCTATTCCAGTTCAACTTTTATCACACTTTATCCACAACGGTAAATGTTTGTCCTTAAATTAAGCATGAAAGCAAAGAAAAAAAAATTAAAGCTTACAGCACCTGGTATTCCCAGGCGGTCTCCCATCCAAGTACTGACCAGGCCCGACCCTGCTTAGCTTCCGAGATCAGACGAGATCGAGCGTTCTCAGAGTGGTATGGCCGTAAGCGAGATTCGCGCTTTAAACTTGCCCATTTATTTTTGCTTGTCAGCATGTTTGTTTGCTCATATGTCTTTCCTGCTATTCCAGTTCAACTTTTATCACACTTTATCCACAACGGTAATTGTTCGTCCTTAAATTAAGCCTGAAAGCAAAGAAAAAAAAATTAAAGCTTACAGCACCTGGTATTCCCAGGCGGTCTCCCATCCAAGTACTAACCAGGCCCGACCCTGCTTAGCTTCCGAGATCAGACGAGATCGAGCGTTCTCAGAGTGGTATGGCCGTAAGCAAGATTCGCACCTCGAAATTGCCCATTTATTTTTGCTTGTCAGCGTGTTTGTTTGCTTATATGCCTTTCCTGCTATTCCAGTTCAACTTTTATCACACTTTATCCACAACGGTAAATGTTCGTCCTTAAATTAAGTATGAAAGCAAAGAAAAAAAAAATTAAAGCTTACAGCACCTGGTATTCCCAGGCGGTCTCCCATCCAAGTACTAACCAGGCCCGACCCTGCTTAGCTTCCGAGATCAGACGAGATCGAGCGTTCTCAGAGTGGTATGGCCGTAAGCTAGATTTGTGCTTCGAAATTGCCAATTTATTTTTGCTTGTCAGCGTGTTTGTTTGCTTATATGCCTTTCCTGCTATTCCAGTTAAACTTTTATCACACTTTATTCACCACGGTACCTGTTCGTCCTTAAATTAAGCCTGAAAGCAAAGAAAAAAAAATTAAAGCTTACAGCACCTGGTATTCCCAGGCGGTCTACCATCCAAGTACTAACCAGGCCCGACCCTGCTTAGCTTCCGAGATCAGACGAGATCGAGCGTTCTCAGAGTGGTATGGCCGTAATCGAGATATGTGCTTCGAAATTGGCCATTTGTTTTTGTTGTCATCATGTTTGTTTGCTCATATGCCTTTCCTGCTATTCCAGATCAACTTTTATCACACTTTATTCACCACGGTAAATGTTCATCCTTAAATTAAGCCTGAAAGCAAAAAAAAAAAAGTTAAAGCTTACAGCACCTGGTATTCCCAGGCGGTCTCCCATCCAAGTACTAACCAGGCCCGACCCTGCTTAGCTTCCGAGATCAGACGAGATCGAGCGTTCTCAGAGTGGTATGGCCGTAAGCAAGATTCGCACCTCGAAATTGCCCATTTATTTTTGCTTGTCAGCGTGTTTGTTTGCTTATATGCCTTTCCTGCTATTCCAGTTCAACTTTTATCACACTTTATCCACAACGGTAAATGTTTGTCCTTAAATTAAGCATGAAAGCAAAGAAAAAAAAATTAAAGCTTACAGCACCTGGTATTCCCAGGCGGTCTCCCATCCAAGTACTAACCAGGCCCAACCCTGCTTAGCTTCCGAGATCAGACGAGATCGAGCGTTCTCAGAGTGGTATGGCCGTAAGCGAGATACGTGCTTCGAAATTGCCCATTTATTTTTGCTTCTCAGTGTGTTTGTTTGCTTATATGCCTTTCCTGCTATTTCAGTTCAACTTTTATCACACTTTATCCACAACGGTAAATGTTCGTCCTTAAATTAAGCATTAAAGCAAAGAAAAAAAATTCAAGCTTACAGCACCTGGTATTCCCAGGCGGTCTCCCATCCAAGTACTAACCAGGCCCGACCCTGCTTAGCTTCCGAGATCAGACGAGATCGAGCGTTCTCAGAGTGGTATGGCCGTAAGCAAGATTCGCACCTCGAAATTGCCCATTTATTTTTGCTTGTCAGCGTGTTTGTTTGCTTATATGCCTTTCCTGCTATTCCAGTTCAACTTTTATCACACTTTATCCACAACGGTAAATGTTTGTCCTTAAATTAAGCATGAAAGCAAAGAAAAAAAAATTAAAGCTTACAGCACCTGGTATTCCCAGGCGGTCTCCCATCCAAGTACTAACCAGGCCCGACCCTGCTTAGCTTCCGAGATCAGACGAGATCGAGCGTTCTCAGAGTGGTATGGCCGTAAGCGAGATACGTGCTTCGAAATTGCCCATTTATTTTTGCTTCTCAGTGTGTTTGTTTGCTTATATGCCTTTCCTGCTATTTCAGTTCAACTTTTATCACACTTTATCCACAACGGTAAATGTTCGTCCGTAAATTAAGCATTAAAGCAAAGAAAAAAAATTCAAGCTTACAGCACCTGGTATTCCCAGGCGGTCTCCCATCCAAGTACTAACCAGGCCCGACCCTGCTTAGCTTCCGAGATCAGACGAGATCGAGCGTTCTCAGAGTGGTATGGCCGTAAGCAAGATTCGCACCTCGAAATTGCCCATTTATTTTTGCTTGTCAGCGTGTTTGTTTGCTTATATGCCTTTCCTGCTATTCCAGTTCAACTTTTATCACACTTTATCCACAACGGTAAATGTTTGTCCTTAAATTAAGCATGAAAGCAAAGAAAAAAAAATTAAAGCTTACAGCACCTGGTATTCCCAGGCGGTCTCCCATCCAAGTACTGACCAGGCCCGACCCTGCTTAGCTTCCGAGATCAGACGAGATCGAGCGTTCTCAGAGTGGTATGGCCGTAAGCGAGATTCGCGCTTCAAAATTGCCCATTTATTTTTGCTTGTCAGCATGTTTGTTTGCTCATATGTCTTTCCTGCTATTCCAGTTCAACTTTTATCACACTTTATCCACAACGGTAATTGTTCGTCCTTAAATTAAGCCTGAAAGCAAAGAAAAAAAAATTAAAGCTTACAGCACCTGGTATTCCCAGGCGGTCTCCCATCCAAGTACTAACCAGGCCCGACCCTGCTTAGCTTCCGAGATCAGACGAGATCGAGCGTTCTCAGAGTGGTATGGCCGTAAGCGAGATTCGCACCTCGAAATTGCCCATTTATTTTTGCTTGTCAGCGTGTTTGTTTGCTTATATGCCTTTCCTGCTATTCCAGTTCAACTTTTATCACACTTTATCCACAACGGTAAATGTTCGTCCTTAAATTAAGTATGAAAGCAAAGAAAAAAAAAATTAAAGCTTACAGCACCTGGTATTCCCAGGCGGTCTCCCATCCAAGTTCTAACCAGGCCCGACCCTGCTTAGCTTCCGAGATCAGACGAGATCGAGCGTTCTCAGAGTGGTATGGCCGTAAGCGAGATTTGTGCTTCGAAATTGCAATTTATTTTTGCTTGTCAGCGTGTTTGTTTGCTTATATGCCTTTCCTGATATTCCAGTTCAACTTTTATCACACTTTATTCACCACGGTACCTGTTCGTCCTTAAATTAAGCCTGAAAGCAAAGAAAAAAAAATTAAAGCTTACAGCACCTGGTATTCCCAGGCGGTCTCCCATCCAAGTACTAACCAGGCCCGACCCTGCTTAGCTTCCGAGATCAGACGAGATCGAGCGTTCTCAGAGTGGTATGGCCGTAAGCGAGATATGTGCTTCGAAATTGGCCATTTGTTTTTGTTGTCATCATGTTTGTTTGCTCATATGCCTTTCCTGCTATTCCAGATCAACTTTTATCACACTTTATTCACCACGGTAAATGTTCATCCTTAAAATAAGCCTGAAAGCAAAGAAAAAAAAGTTAAATCTTTCAGCACCTGGTATTCCCAGGCGGTCTCCCATCCAAGTACTAACCAGGCCCGACCCTGCTTAGCTTCCGAGATCAGACGAGATCGAGCGTTCTCAGAGTGGTATGGCCGTAAGCGAGATTTGTGCTTCGAAATTGCCAATTTATTTTTGCTTGTCAGCGTGTTTGTTTGCTTATATGCCTTTCCTGCTATTCCAGTTAAACTTTTATCACACTTTATTCACCACGGTACCTGTTCGTCCTTAAATTAAGCCTGAAAGCAAAGAAAAAAAAATTAAAGCTTACAGCACCTGGTATTCCCAGGCGGTCTCCCATCCAAGTACTGACCAGGCCCGACCCTGCTTAGCTTCCGAGATCAGACGAGATCGAGCGTTCTCAGAGTGGTATGGCCGTAAGCGAGATTCGCGCTTCAAAATTGCCCATTTATTTTTGCTTGTCAGCATGTTTGTTTGCTCATATGTCTTTCCTGCTATTCCAGTTCAACTTTTATCACACTTTATCCACAACGGTAAATGTTCGTCCTTAAATTAAGCCTGAAAGCAAAGAAAAAAAAATTAAAGCTTACAGCACCTGGTATTCCCAGGCGGTCTCCCATCCAAGTACTAACCAGGCCCGACCCTGCTTAGCTTCCGAGATCAGACGAGATCGAGCGTTCTCAGATTGGTATGGCCGTAAGCGAGATTCATGCTTTGAAATTGCCCATTTATTTTAGTTGTCAGCGTGTTTGTTTACTCATATGCCTTTCCTGCTATTTCAGTTCAACTTTTATCACACTTTATCCACAACGGTAAATGTTCGTCCTTAAATTAAGTATAAAAAGCAAAGAAAAAAAAAATTTAAGCTTACAGCACCTGGTATTCCCAGGCGGTCTCCCATCCAAGTACTAACCAGGCCCGACCCTGCTTAGCTTCCGAGATCAGACGAGATCGAGCGTTCTCAGAGTGGTATGGCCGTAAGCGAGATTCGCACCTCGAAATTGCCCATTTATTTTTGCTTGTCAGCGTGTTTGTTTGCTTATATGCCTTTCCTGCTATTCCAGTTTAACTTTTATCACACTTTATCCACAACGGTAAATGTTCGTCCTTAAATTAAGTATGAAAGCAAAGAAAAAAAAAATTAAAGCTTACAGCACCTGGTATTCCCAGGCGGTCTCCCATCCAAGTACTAACCAGGCCCGACCCTGCTTAGCTTCCGAGATCAGACGAGATCGAGCGTTCTCAGAGTGGTATGGCCGTAAGCGAGATTTGCGCTTCGAAATTGCCAATTTATTTTTGATTGTCAGCGTGTTTGTTTGCTTATATGCCTTTCCTGCTATTCCAGTTAAACTTTTATCACACTTTATTCCTTTCACCTTAGAAATATTTCTAAGCTAAGAAATATGTTATCTATATCTGATGCAGAGAAGCTCGTCCATGCGTTTATGACCTCTAGAATAGACTACTGTAATGCATTACTAGGTGGATGTCCTGCATCATTAATAAACAAGCTTCAGTTAGTTCAGAATGCCGCAGCAAGAGTTCTTACTAGGTCAAGAAAATACGATCATATAACCCCAATCTTATCGTCCCTACATTGGCTTCCTATTAAGTTTCGAATAGACTACAAACTACTGCTACTCACTTATAAAGCACTAAATGGTTTGGCTCCCATGTATCTATCCAGTCTCTTAACACGCTACAATCCGTCACGCTCCCTGAGATCTCAAAACTCTGGGCTTCTAGTAGTTCCTAGAATAGCAAAGTCCACTAAAGGCGGTAGAGCATTTTCACATTTAGCTCCTAAACTCTGGAATAGTCTTCCTGACAGTGTTCGGGGTTCAGATACACTCTCCCAGTTTAAGTGTAGATTAAAAACATATCTTTTTAGCAAAGCCTACACATAACACACATCACACACATCACATCACAACCTTGTGCTCCAGAACATCTGATCACATGCACATTATCAACTTGTGCTGTTAATATCATGAACAGCAGCTACGCTAATTCCTCTCCACTGCTTCTCTTTCTCTCCCCATCCCGAGGCTTCCTGAGGTTTGGCCAGCTCCAGTCACGTCCCACCTCGTGAAGATTATGGACCTATGGATGATCATGGAGAAGTAGATGCCGAGTGTTTAAAGGCCCTGGCATGGAGAAGCTGATGCTGGATCTATGATGATCACAAATTGTTCTGTATTGTTGGAAGATTTATGACCAAACTTTTGATGTCACCCATATGAGGATGGGTTCCCCTTTGAGTCTGGTTCCTCTCAAGGTTTCTTCCTCATATCATCTAAGGGAGTTTTTCCTTGCCACTGTCGCCACGGCTGCTCATCAGGGACAAACGCACACCATTCACCTTCACTGTTGTTTTCTGTAAAGCTGCTTTGAGACAATGTCTGTTGTGAAAAGCGCTATACAAATAAACTTGACTTGACTTTATTCACCACGGTACCTGGTCGTCCTTAAATTAAGCCTGAAAGCAAAGAAAAAAAAATTAAAGCTTACAGCACCTGGTATTCCCAGGCGGTCTCCCATCCAAGTACTAACCAGGCCCGACCCTGCTTAGCTTCCGAGATCAGACGAGATCGAGCGTTCTCAGAGTGGTATGGCCGTAATCGAGATATGTGCTTCGAAATTGGCCATTTGTTTTTGTTGTCATCATGTTTGTTTGCTCATATGCCTTTCCTGCTATTCCAGATCAACTTTTATCACACTTTATTCACCACGGTAAATGTTCATCCTTAAATTAAGCCTGAAAGCAAAGAAAAAAAAGTTAAAGCTTACAGCACCTGGTATTCCCAGGCGGTCTCCCATCCAAGTACTAACCAGGCCCGACACTGCTTAGCTTCCGAGATCAGACGAGATCGAGCTTTCTCAGAGTGGTATTGGCGTAAACGAGATTTGCACCTCGAAATTGCCCATTTATTTTTGCTTGTCAGCGTGTTTGTTTGCTTATATGCCTTTCCTGCTATTCCAGTTCAACTTTTATCACACTTTATCCACAACGGTAAATGTTCGTCCTTAAATTAAGTATGAAAGCAAAGAAAAAAAAAATTAAAGCTTACAGCACCTGGTATTCCCAGGCGGTCTCCCATCCAAGTACTAACCAGGCCCGACCCTGCTTAGCTTCCGAGATCAGACGAGATCGAGCGTTCTCAGAGTGGTATGGCCGTAAGCGAGATTTGTGCTTCGAAATTGCCAATTTATTTTTGCTTGTCAGCGTGTTTGTTTGCTTATATGCCTTTCCTGCTATTCCAGTTAAACTTTTATCACACTTTATTCACCACGGTACCTGTTCGTCCTTAAATTAAGCCTGAAAGCAAAGAAAAAAAAATTAAAGCTTACAGCACCTGGTATTCCCAGGCGGTCTCCCATCCAAGTACTAACCAGGCCCGACCCTGCTTAGCTTCCGAGATCAGACGAGATCGAGCGTTCTCAGAGTGGTATGGCCGTAATCGAGATATGTGCTTCGAAATTGGCCATTTGTTTTTGTTGTCATCATGTTTGTTTGCTCATATGCCTTTCCTGCTATTCCAGATCAACTTTTATCACACTTTATTCACCACGGTAAATGTTCATCCTTAAATTAAGCCTGAAAGCAAAGAAAAAAAAGTTAAAGCTTACAGCACCTGGTATTCCCAGGCGGTCTCCCATCCAAGTACTAACCAGGCCCGACCCTGCTTAGCTTCCGAGATCAGACGAGATCGAGCGTTCTCAGAGTGGTATGGCCGTAAGCAAGATTCGCACCTCGAAATTGCCCATTTATTTTTGCTTGTCAGCGTGTTTGTTTGCTTATATGCCTTTCCTGATATTCCAGTTCAACTTTTATCACACTTTATTCACCACGGTACCTGTTCGTCCTTAAATTAAGCCTGAAAGCAAAGAAAAAAAAATTAAAGCTTACAGCACCTGGTATTCCCAGGCGGTCTCCCATCCAAGTACTAACCAGGCCCGACCCTGCTTAGCTTCCGAGATCAGACGAGATCGAGCGTTCTCAGAGTGGTATGGCCGTAAGCGAGATATGTGCTTCGAAATTGGCCATTTGTTTTTGTTGTCATCATGTTTGTTTGCTCATATGCCTTTCCTGCTATTCCAGATCAACTTTTATCACACTTTATTCACCACGGTAAATGTTCATCCTTAAAATAAGCCTGAAAGCAAAGAAAAAAAAGGTAAATCTTTCAGCACCTGGTATTCCCAGGCGGTCTCCCATCCAAGTACTAACCAGGCCCGACCCTGCTTAGCTTCCGAGATCAGACGAGATCGAGCGTTCTCAGAGTGGTATGGCCGTAAGCGAGATTTGTGCTTCGAAATTGCCAATTTATTTTTGCTTGTCAGCGTGTTTGTTTGCTTATATGCCTTTCCTGCTATTCCAGTTAAACTTTTATCACACTTTATTCACCACGGTACCTGTTCGTCCTTAAATTAAGCCTGAAAGCAAAGAAAAAAAAATTAAAGCTTACAGCACCTGGTATTCCCAGGCGGTCTCCCATCCAAGTACTGACCAGGCCCGACCCTGCTTAGCTTCCGAGATCAGACGAGATCGAGCGTTCTCAGAGTGGTATGGCCGTAAGCGAGATTCGCGCTTCAAAATTGCCCATTTATTTTTGCTTGTCAGCATGTTTGTTTGCTCATATGTCTTTCCTGCTATTCCAGTTCAACTTTTATCACACTTTATCCACAACGGTAAATGTTCGTCCTTAAATTAAGCCTGAAAGCAAAGAAAAAAAAATTAAAGCTTACAGCACCTGGTATTCCCAGGCGGTCTCCCATCCAAGTACTAACCAGGCCCGACCCTGCTTAGCTTCCGAGATCAGACGAGATCGAGCGTTCTCAGATTGGTATGGCCGTAAGCGAGATTCATGCTTTGAAATTGCCCATTTATTTTAGTTGTCAGCGTGTTTGTTTACTCATATGCCTTTCCTGCTATTTCAGTTCAACTTTTATCACACTTTATCCACAACGGTAAATGTTCGTCCTTAAATTAAGTATAAAAAGCAAAGAAAAAAAAAATTTAAGCTTACAGCACCTGGTATTCCCAGGCGGTCTCCCATCCAAGTACTAACCAGGCCCGACCCTGCTTAGCTTCCGAGATCAGACGAGATCGAGCGTTCTCAGAGTGGTATGGCCGTAAGCGAGATTCGCACCTCGAAATTGCCCATTTATTTTTGCTTGTCAGCGTGTTTGTTTGCTTATATGCCTTTCCTGCTATTCCAGTTTAACTTTTATCACACTTTATCCACAACGGTAAATGTTCGTCCTTAAATTAAGTATGAAAGCAAAGAAAAAAAAAATTAAAGCTTACAGCACCTGGTATTCCCAGGCGGTCTCCCATCCAAGTACTAACCAGGCCCGACCCTGCTTAGCTTCCGAGATCAGACGAGATCGAGCGTTCTCAGAGTGGTATGGCCGTAAGCGAGATTTGCGCTTCGAAATTGCCAATTTATTTTTGATTGTCAGCGTGTTTGTTTGCTTATATGCCTTTCCTGCTATTCCAGTTAAACTTTTATCACACTTTATTCCTTTCACCTTAGAAATATTTCTAAGCTAAGAAATATGTTATCTATATCTGATGCAGAGAAGCTCGTCCATGCGTTTATGACCTCTAGAATAGACTACTGTAATGCATTACTAGGTGGATGTCCTGCATCATTAATAAACAAGCTTCAGTTAGTTCAGAATGCCGCAGCAAGAGTTCTTACTAGGTCAAGAAAATACGATCATATAACCCCAATCTTATCGTCCCTACATTGGCTTCCTATTAAGTTTCGAATAGACTACAAACTACTGCTACTCACTTATAAAGCACTAAATGGTTTGGCTCCCATGTATCTATCCAGTCTCTTAACACGCTACAATCCGTCACGCTCCCTGAGATCTCAAAACTCTGGGCTTCTAGTAGTTCCTAGAATAGCAAAGTCCACTAAAGGCGGTAGAGCATTTTCACATTTAGCTCCTAAACTCTGGAATAGTCTTCCTGACAGTGTTCGGGGTTCAGATACACTCTCCCAGTTTAAGTGTAGATTAAAAACATATCTTTTTAGCAAAGCCTACACATAACACACATCACACACATCACATCACAACCTTGTGCTCCAGAACATCTGATCACATGCACATTATCAACTTGTGCTGTTAATATCATGAACAGCAGCTACGCTAATTCCTCTCCACTGCTTCTCTTTCTCTCCCCATCCCGAGGCTTCCTGAGGTTTGGCCAGCTCCAGTCACGTCCCACCTCGTGAAGATTATGGACCTATGGATGATCATGGAGAAGTAGATGCCGAGTGTTTAAAGGCCCTGGCATGGAGAAGCTGATGCTGGATCTATGATGATCACAAATTGTTCTGTATTGTTGGAAGATTTATGACCAAACTTTTGATGTCACCCATATGAGGATGGGTTCCCCTTTGAGTCTGGTTCCTCTCAAGGTTTCTTCCTCATATCATCTAAGGGAGTTTTTCCTTGCCACTGTCGCCACGGCTGCTCATCAGGGACAAACGCACACCATTCACCTTCACTGTTGTTTTCTGTAAAGCTGCTTTGAGACAATGTCTGTTGTGAAAAGCGCTATACAAATAAACTTGACTTGACTTTATTCACCACGGTACCTGGTCGTCCTTAAATTAAGCCTGAAAGCAAAGAAAAAAAAATTAAAGCTTACAGCACCTGGTATTCCCAGGCGGTCTCCCATCCAAGTACTAACCAGGCCCGACCCTGCTTAGCTTCCGAGATCAGACGAGATCGAGCGTTCTCAGAGTGGTATGGCCGTAATCGAGATATGTGCTTCGAAATTGGCCATTTGTTTTTGTTGTCATCATGTTTGTTTGCTCATATGCCTTTCCTGCTATTCCAGATCAACTTTTATCACACTTTATTCACCACGGTAAATGTTCATCCTTAAATTAAGCCTGAAAGCAAAGAAAAAAAAGTTAAAGCTTACAGCACCTGGTATTCCCAGGCGGTCTCCCATCCAAGTACTAACCAGGCCCGACCCTGCTTAGCTTCCGAGATCAGACGAGATCGAGCGTTCTCAGAGTGGTATGGCCGTAAGCAAGATTCGCACCTCGAAATTGCCCATTTATTTTTGCTTGTCAGCGTGTTTGTTTGCTTATATGCCTTTCCTGCTATTCCAGTTCAACTTTTATCACACTTTATCCACAACGGTAAATGTTTGTCCTTAAATTAAGCATGAAAGCAAAGAAAAAAAAATTAAAGCTTACAGCACCTGGTATTCCCAGGCGGTCTCCCATCCAAGTACTAACCAGGCCCGACCCTGCTTAGCTTCCGAGATCAGACGAGATCGAGCGTTCTCAGAGTGGTATGGCCGTAAGCGAGATACGTGCTTCGAAATTGCCCATTTATTTTTGCTTCTCAGTGTGTTTGTTTGCTTATATGCCTTTCCTGCTATTTCAGTTCAACTTTTATCACACTTTATCCACAACGGTAAATGTTCGTCCTTAAATTAAGCATTAAAGCAAAGAAAAAAAATTCAAGCTTACAGCACCTGGTATTCCCAGGCGGTCTCCCATCCAAGTACTAACCAGGCCCGACCCTGCTTAGCTTCCGAGATCAGACGAGATCGAGCGTTCTCAGAGTGGTATGGCCGTAAGCAAGATTCGCACCTCGAAATTGCCCATTTATTTTTGCTTGTCAGCGTGTTTGTTTGCTTATATGCCTTTCCTGCTATTCCAGTTCAACTTTTATCACACTTTATCCACAACGGTAAATGTTTGTCCTTAAATTAAGCATGAAAGCAAAGAAAAAAAAATTAAAGCTTACAGCACCTGGTATTCCCAGGCGGTCTCCCATCCAAGTACTGACCAGGCCCGACCCTGCTTAGCTTCCGAGATCAGACGAGATCGAGCGTTCTCAGAGTGGTATGGCCGTAAGCGAGATTCGCGCTTTAAACTTGCCCATTTATTTTTGCTTGTCAGCATGTTTGTTTGCTCATATGTCTTTCCTGCTATTCCAGTTCAACTTTTATCACACTTTATCCACAACGGTAATTGTTCGTCCTTAAATTAAGCCTGAAAGCAAAGAAAAAAAAATTAAAGCTTACAGCACCTGGTATTCCCAGGCGGTCTCCCATCCAAGTACTAACCAGGCCCGACCCTGCTTAGCTTCCGAGATCAGACGAGATCGAGCGTTCTCAGAGTGGTATGGCCGTAAGCAAGATTCGCACCTCGAAATTGCCCATTTATTTTTGCTTGTCAGCGTGTTTGTTTGCTTATATGCCTTTCCTGCTATTCCAGTTCAACTTTTATCACACTTTATCCACAACGGTAAATGTTCGTCCTTAAATTAAGTATGAAAGCAAAGAAAAAAAAAATTAAAGCTTACAGCACCTGGTATTCCCAGGCGGTCTCCCATCCAAGTACTAACCAGGCCCGACCCTGCTTAGCTTCCGAGATCAGACGAGATCGAGCGTTCTCAGAGTGGTATGGCCGTAAGCTAGATTTGTGCTTCGAAATTGCCAATTTATTTTTGCTTGTCAGCGTGTTTGTTTGCTTATATGCCTTTCCTGCTATTCCAGTTAAACTTTTATCACACTTTATTCACCACGGTACCTGTTCGTCCTTAAATTAAGCCTGAAAGCAAAGAAAAAAAAATTAAAGCTTACAGCACCTGGTATTCCCAGGCGGTCTACCATCCAAGTACTAACCAGGCCCGACCCTGCTTAGCTTCCGAGATCAGACGAGATCGAGCGTTCTCAGAGTGGTATGGCCGTAATCGAGATATGTGCTTCGAAATTGGCCATTTGTTTTTGTTGTCATCATGTTTGTTTGCTCATATGCCTTTCCTGCTATTCCAGATCAACTTTTATCACACTTTATTCACCACGGTAAATGTTCATCCTTAAATTAAGCCTGAAAGCAAAAAAAAAAAAGTTAAAGCTTACAGCACCTGGTATTCCCAGGCGGTCTCCCATCCAAGTACTAACCAGGCCCGACCCTGCTTAGCTTCCGAGATCAGACGAGATCGAGCGTTCTCAGAGTGGTATGGCCGTAAGCAAGATTCGCACCTCGAAATTGCCCATTTATTTTTGCTTGTCAGCGTGTTTGTTTGCTTATATGCCTTTCCTGCTATTCCAGTTCAACTTTTATCACACTTTATCCACAACGGTAAATGTTTGTCCTTAAATTAAGCATGAAAGCAAAGAAAAAAAAATTAAAGCTTACAGCACCTGGTATTCCCAGGCGGTCTCCCATCCAAGTACTAACCAGGCCCAACCCTGCTTAGCTTCCGAGATCAGACGAGATCGAGCGTTCTCAGAGTGGTATGGCCGTAAGCGAGATACGTGCTTCGAAATTGCCCATTTATTTTTGCTTCTCAGTGTGTTTGTTTGCTTATATGCCTTTCCTGCTATTTCAGTTCAACTTTTATCACACTTTATCCACAACGGTAAATGTTCGTCCTTAAATTAAGCATTAAAGCAAAGAAAAAAAATTCAAGCTTACAGCACCTGGTATTCCCAGGCGGTCTCCCATCCAAGTACTAACCAGGCCCGACCCTGCTTAGCTTCCGAGATCAGACGAGATCGAGCGTTCTCAGAGTGGTATGGCCGTAAGCAAGATTCGCACCTCGAAATTGCCCATTTATTTTTGCTTGTCAGCGTGTTTGTTTGCTTATATGCCTTTCCTGCTATTCCAGTTCAACTTTTATCACACTTTATCCACAACGGTAAATGTTTGTCCTTAAATTAAGCATGAAAGCAAAGAAAAAAAAATTAAAGCTTACAGCACCTGGTATTCCCAGGCGGTCTCCCATCCAAGTACTAACCAGGCCCGACCCTGCTTAGCTTCCGAGATCAGACGAGATCGAGCGTTCTCAGAGTGGTATGGCCGTAAGCGAGATACGTGCTTCGAAATTGCCCATTTATTTTTGCTTCTCAGTGTGTTTGTTTGCTTATATGCCTTTCCTGCTATTTCAGTTCAACTTTTATCACACTTTATCCACAACGGTAAATGTTCGTCCGTAAATTAAGCATTAAAGCAAAGAAAAAAAATTCAAGCTTACAGCACCTGGTATTCCCAGGCGGTCTCCCATCCAAGTACTAACCAGGCCCGACCCTGCTTAGCTTCCGAGATCAGACGAGATCGAGCGTTCTCAGAGTGGTATGGCCGTAAGCAAGATTCGCACCTCGAAATTGCCCATTTATTTTTGCTTGTCAGCGTGTTTGTTTGCTTATATGCCTTTCCTGCTATTCCAGTTCAACTTTTATCACACTTTATCCACAACGGTAAATGTTTGTCCTTAAATTAAGCATGAAAGCAAAGAAAAAAAAATTAAAGCTTACAGCACCTGGTATTCCCAGGCGGTCTCCCATCCAAGTACTGACCAGGCCCGACCCTGCTTAGCTTCCGAGATCAGACGAGATCGAGCGTTCTCAGAGTGGTATGGCCGTAAGCGAGATTCGCGCTTCAAAATTGCCCATTTATTTTTGCTTGTCAGCATGTTTGTTTGCTCATATGTCTTTCCTGCTATTCCAGTTCAACTTTTATCACACTTTATCCACAACGGTAATTGTTCGTCCTTAAATTAAGCCTGAAAGCAAAGAAAAAAAAATTAAAGCTTACAGCACCTGGTATTCCCAGGCGGTCTCCCATCCAAGTACTAACCAGGCCCGACCCTGCTTAGCTTCCGAGATCAGACGAGATCGAGCGTTCTCAGAGTGGTATGGCCGTAAGCGAGATTCGCACCTCGAAATTGCCCATTTATTTTTGCTTGTCAGCGTGTTTGTTTGCTTATATGCCTTTCCTGCTATTCCAGTTCAACTTTTATCACACTTTATCCACAACGGTAAATGTTCGTCCTTAAATTAAGTATGAAAGCAAAGAAAAAAAAAATTAAAGCTTACAGCACCTGGTATTCCCAGGCGGTCTCCCATCCAAGTTCTAACCAGGCCCGACCCTGCTTAGCTTCCGAGATCAGACGAGATCGAGCGTTCTCAGAGTGGTATGGCCGTAAGCGAGATTTGTGCTTCGAAATTGCAATTTATTTTTGCTTGTCAGCGTGTTTGTTTGCTTATATGCCTTTCCTGATATTCCAGTTCAACTTTTATCACACTTTATTCACCACGGTACCTGTTCGTCCTTAAATTAAGCCTGAAAGCAAAGAAAAAAAAATTAAAGCTTACAGCACCTGGTATTCCCAGGCGGTCTCCCATCCAAGTACTAACCAGGCCCGACCCTGCTTAGCTTCCGAGATCAGACGAGATCGAGCGTTCTCAGAGTGGTATGGCCGTAAGCGAGATATGTGCTTCGAAATTGGCCATTTGTTTTTGTTGTCATCATGTTTGTTTGCTCATATGCCTTTCCTGCTATTCCAGATCAACTTTTATCACACTTTATTCACCACGGTAAATGTTCATCCTTAAAATAAGCCTGAAAGCAAAGAAAAAAAAGTTAAATCTTTCAGCACCTGGTATTCCCAGGCGGTCTCCCATCCAAGTACTAACCAGGCCCGACCCTGCTTAGCTTCCGAGATCAGACGAGATCGAGCGTTCTCAGAGTGGTATGGCCGTAAGCGAGATTTGTGCTTCGAAATTGCCAATTTATTTTTGCTTGTCAGCGTGTTTGTTTGCTTATATGCCTTTCCTGCTATTCCAGTTAAACTTTTATCACACTTTATTCACCACGGTACCTGTTCGTCCTTAAATTAAGCCTGAAAGCAAAGAAAAAAAAATTAAAGCTTACAGCACCTGGTATTCCCAGGCGGTCTCCCATCCAAGTACTGACCAGGCCCGACCCTGCTTAGCTTCCGAGATCAGACGAGATCGAGCGTTCTCAGAGTGGTATGGCCGTAAGCGAGATTCGCGCTTCAAAATTGCCCATTTATTTTTGCTTGTCAGCATGTTTGTTTGCTCATATGTCTTTCCTGCTATTCCAGTTCAACTTTTATCACACTTTATCCACAACGGTAAATGTTCGTCCTTAAATTAAGCCTGAAAGCAAAGAAAAAAAAATTAAAGCTTACAGCACCTGGTATTCCCAGGCGGTCTCCCATCCAAGTACTAACCAGGCCCGACCCTGCTTAGCTTCCGAGATCAGACGAGATCGAGCGTTCTCAGATTGGTATGGCCGTAAGCGAGATTCATGCTTTGAAATTGCCCATTTATTTTTGCTTGTCAGCGTGTTTGTTTGCTTATATGCCTTTCCTGCTATTCCAGTTTAACTTTTATCACACTTTATCCACAACGGTAAATGTTCGTCCTTAAATTAAGTATGAAAGCAAAGAAAAAAAAAATTAAAGCTTACAGCACCTGGTATTCCCAGGCGGTCTCCCATCCAAGTACTAACCAGGCCCGACCCTGCTTAGCTTCCGAGATCAGACGAGATCGAGCGTTCTCAGAGTGGTATGGCCGTAAGCGAGATTTGCGCTTCGAAATTGCCAATTTATTTTTGATTGTCAGCGTGTTTGTTTGCTTATATGCCTTTCCTGCTATTCCAGTTAAACTTTTATCACACTTTATTCCTTTCACCTTAGAAATATTTCTAAGCTAAGAAATATGTTATCTATATCTGATGCAGAGAAGCTCGTCCATGCGTTTATGACCTCTAGAATAGACTACTGTAATGCATTACTAGGTGGATGTCCTGCATCATTAATAAACAAGCTTCAGTTAGTTCAGAATGCCGCAGCAAGAGTTCTTACTAGGTCAAGAAAATACGATCATATAACCCCAATCTTATCGTCCCTACATTGGCTTCCTATTAAGTTTCGAATAGACTACAAACTACTGCTACTCACTTATAAAGCACTAAATGGTTTGGCTCCCATGTATCTATCCAGTCTCTTAACACGCTACAATCCGTCACGCTCCCTGAGATCTCAAAACTCTGGGCTTCTAGTAGTTCCTAGAATAGCAAAGTCCACTAAAGGCGGTAGAGCATTTTCACATTTAGCTCCTAAACTCTGGAATAGTCTTCCTGACAGTGTTCGGGGTTCAGATACACTCTCCCAGTTTAAGTGTAGATTAAAAACATATCTTTTTAGCAAAGCCTACACATAACACACATCACACACATCACATCACAACCTTGTGCTCCAGAACATCTGATCACATGCACATTATCAACTTGTGCTGTTAATATCATGAACAGCAGCTACGCTAATTCCTCTCCACTGCTTCTCTTTCTCTCCCCATCCCGAGGCTTCCTGAGGTTTGGCCAGCTCCAGTCACGTCCCACCTCGTGAAGATTATGGACCTATGGATGATCATGGAGAAGTAGATGCCGAGTGTTTAAAGGCCCTGGCATGGAGAAGCTGATGCTGGATCTATGATGATCACAAATTGTTCTGTATTGTTGGAAGATTTATGACCAAACTTTTGATGTCACCCATATGAGGATGGGTTCCCCTTTGAGTCTGGTTCCTCTCAAGGTTTCTTCCTCATATCATCTAAGGGAGTTTTTCCTTGCCACTGTCGCCACGGCTGCTCATCAGGGACAAACGCACACCATTCACCTTCACTGTTGTTTTCTGTAAAGCTGCTTTGAGACAATGTCTGTTGTGAAAAGCGCTATACAAATAAACTTGACTTGACTTTATTCACCACGGTACCTGGTCGTCCTTAAATTAAGCCTGAAAGCAAAGAAAAAAAAATTAAAGCTTACAGCACCTGGTATTCCCAGGCGGTCTCCCATCCAAGTACTAACCAGGCCCGACCCTGCTTAGCTTCCGAGATCAGACGAGATCGAGCGTTCTCAGAGTGGTATGGCCGTAATCGAGATATGTGCTTCGAAATTGGCCATTTGTTTTTGTTGTCATCATGTTTGTTTGCTCATATGCCTTTCCTGCTATTCCAGATCAACTTTTATCACACTTTATTCACCACGGTAAATGTTCATCCTTAAATTAAGCCTGAAAGCAAAGAAAAAAAAGTTAAAGCTTACAGCACCTGGTATTCCCAGGCGGTCTCCCATCCAAGTACTAACCAGGCCCGACACTGCTTAGCTTCCGAGATCAGACGAGATCGAGCTTTCTCAGAGTGGTATTGGCGTAAACGAGATTTGCACCTCGAAATTGCCCATTTATTTTTGCTTGTCAGCGTGTTTGTTTGCTTATATGCCTTTCCTGCTATTCCAGTTCAACTTTTATCACACTTTATCCACAACGGTAAATGTTCGTCCTTAAATTAAGTATGAAAGCAAAGAAAAAAAAAATTAAAGCTTACAGCACCTGGTATTCCCAGGCGGTCTCCCATCCAAGTACTAACCAGGCCCGACCCTGCTTAGCTTCCGAGATCAGACGAGATCGAGCGTTCTCAGAGTGGTATGGCCGTAAGCGAGATTTGTGCTTCGAAATTGCCAATTTATTTTTGCTTGTCAGCGTGTTTGTTTGCTTATATGCCTTTCCTGCTATTCCAGTTAAACTTTTATCACACTTTATTCACCACGGTACCTGTTCGTCCTTAAATTAAGCCTGAAAGCAAAGAAAAAAAAATTAAAGCTTACAGCACCTGGTATTCCCAGGCGGTCTCCCATCCAAGTACTAACCAGGCCCGACCCTGCTTAGCTTCCGAGATCAGACGAGATCGAGCGTTCTCAGAGTGGTATGGCCGTAATCGAGATATGTGCTTCGAAATTGGCCATTTGTTTTTGTTGTCATCATGTTTGTTTGCTCATATGCCTTTCCTGCTATTCCAGATCAACTTTTATCACACTTTATTCACCACGGTAAATGTTCATCCTTAAATTAAGCCTGAAAGCAAAGAAAAAAAAGTTAAAGCTTACAGCACCTGGTATTCCCAGGCGGTCTCCCATCCAAGTACTAACCAGGCCCGACCCTGCTTAGCTTCCGAGATCAGACGAGATCGAGCGTTCTCAGAGTGGTATGGCCGTAAGCAAGATTCGCACCTCGAAATTGCCCATTTATTTTTGCTTGTCAGCGTGTTTGTTTGCTTATATGCCTTTCCTGATATTCCAGTTCAACTTTTATCACACTTTATTCACCACGGTACCTGTTCGTCCTTAAATTAAGCCTGAAAGCAAAGAAAAAAAAATTAAAGCTTACAGCACCTGGTATTCCCAGGCGGTCTCCCATCCAAGTACTAACCAGGCCCGACCCTGCTTAGCTTCCGAGATCAGACGAGATCGAGCGTTCTCAGAGTGGTATGGCCGTAAGCGAGATATGTGCTTCGAAATTGGCCATTTGTTTTTGTTGTCATCATGTTTGTTTGCTCATATGCCTTTCCTGCTATTCCAGATCAACTTTTATCACACTTTATTCACCACGGTAAATGTTCATCCTTAAAATAAGCCTGAAAGCAAAGAAAAAAAAGGTAAATCTTTCAGCACCTGGTATTCCCAGGCGGTCTCCCATCCAAGTACTAACCAGGCCCGACCCTGCTTAGCTTCCGAGATCAGACGAGATCGAGCGTTCTCAGAGTGGTATGGCCGTAAGCGAGATTTGTGCTTCGAAATTGCCAATTTATTTTTGCTTGTCAGCGTGTTTGTTTGCTTATATGCCTTTCCTGCTATTCCAGTTAAACTTTTATCACACTTTATTCACCACGGTACCTGTTCGTCCTTAAATTAAGCCTGAAAGCAAAGAAAAAAAAATTAAAGCTTACAGCACCTGGTATTCCCAGGCGGTCTCCCATCCAAGTACTGACCAGGCCCGACCCTGCTTAGCTTCCGAGATCAGACGAGATCGAGCGTTCTCAGAGTGGTATGGCCGTAAGCGAGATTCGCGCTTCAAAATTGCCCATTTATTTTTGCTTGTCAGCATGTTTGTTTGCTCATATGTCTTTCCTGCTATTCCAGTTCAACTTTTATCACACTTTATCCACAACGGTAAATGTTCGTCCTTAAATTAAGCCTGAAAGCAAAGAAAAAAAAATTAAAGCTTACAGCACCTGGTATTCCCAGGCGGTCTCCCATCCAAGTACTAACCAGGCCCGACCCTGCTTAGCTTCCGAGATCAGACGAGATCGAGCGTTCTCAGATTGGTATGGCCGTAAGCGAGATTCATGCTTTGAAATTGCCCATTTATTTTAGTTGTCAGCGTGTTTGTTTACTCATATGCCTTTCCTGCTATTTCAGTTCAACTTTTATCACACTTTATCCACAACGGTAAATGTTCGTCCTTAAATTAAGTATAAAAAGCAAAGAAAAAAAAAATTTAAGCTTACAGCACCTGGTATTCCCAGGCGGTCTCCCATCCAAGTACTAACCAGGCCCGACCCTGCTTAGCTTCCGAGATCAGACGAGATCGAGCGTTCTCAGAGTGGTATGGCCGTAAGCGAGATTCGCACCTCGAAATTGCCCATTTATTTTTGCTTGTCAGCGTGTTTGTTTGCTTATATGCCTTTCCTGCTATTCCAGTTTAACTTTTATCACACTTTATCCACAACGGTAAATGTTCGTCCTTAAATTAAGTATGAAAGCAAAGAAAAAAAAAATTAAAGCTTACAGCACCTGGTATTCCCAGGCGGTCTCCCATCCAAGTACTAACCAGGCCCGACCCTGCTTAGCTTCCGAGATCAGACGAGATCGAGCGTTCTCAGAGTGGTATGGCCGTAAGCGAGATTTGCGCTTCGAAATTGCCAATTTATTTTTGATTGTCAGCGTGTTTGTTTGCTTATATGCCTTTCCTGCTATTCCAGTTAAACTTTTATCACACTTTATTCCTTTCACCTTAGAAATATTTCTAAGCTAAGAAATATGTTATCTATATCTGATGCAGAGAAGCTCGTCCATGCGTTTATGACCTCTAGAATAGACTACTGTAATGCATTACTAGGTGGATGTCCTGCATCATTAATAAACAAGCTTCAGTTAGTTCAGAATGCCGCAGCAAGAGTTCTTACTAGGTCAAGAAAATACGATCATATAACCCCAATCTTATCGTCCCTACATTGGCTTCCTATTAAGTTTCGAATAGACTACAAACTACTGCTACTCACTTATAAAGCACTAAATGGTTTGGCTCCCATGTATCTATCCAGTCTCTTAACACGCTACAATCCGTCACGCTCCCTGAGATCTCAAAACTCTGGGCTTCTAGTAGTTCCTAGAATAGCAAAGTCCACTAAAGGCGGTAGAGCATTTTCACATTTAGCTCCTAAACTCTGGAATAGTCTTCCTGACAGTGTTCGGGGTTCAGATACACTCTCCCAGTTTAAGTGTAGATTAAAAACATATCTTTTTAGCAAAGCCTACACATAACACACATCACACACATCACATCACAACCTTGTGCTCCAGAACATCTGATCACATGCACATTATCAACTTGTGCTGTTAATATCATGAACAGCAGCTACGCTAATTCCTCTCCACTGCTTCTCTTTCTCTCCCCATCCCGAGGCTTCCTGAGGTTTGGCCAGCTCCAGTCACGTCCCACCTCGTGAAGATTATGGACCTATGGATGATCATGGAGAAGTAGATGCCGAGTGTTTAAAGGCCCTGGCATGGAGAAGCTGATGCTGGATCTATGATGATCACAAATTGTTCTGTATTGTTGGAAGATTTATGACCAAACTTTTGATGTCACCCATATGAGGATGGGTTCCCCTTTGAGTCTGGTTCCTCTCAAGGTTTCTTCCTCATATCATCTAAGGGAGTTTTTCCTTGCCACTGTCGCCACGGCTGCTCATCAGGGACAAACGCACACCATTCACCTTCACTGTTGTTTTCTGTAAAGCTGCTTTGAGACAATGTCTGTTGTGAAAAGCGCTATACAAATAAACTTGACTTGACTTTATTCACCACGGTACCTGGTCGTCCTTAAATTAAGCCTGAAAGCAAAGAAAAAAAAATTAAAGCTTACAGCACCTGGTATTCCCAGGCGGTCTCCCATCCAAGTACTAACCAGGCCCGACCCTGCTTAGCTTCCGAGATCAGACGAGATCGAGCGTTCTCAGAGTGGTATGGCCGTAATCGAGATATGTGCTTCGAAATTGGCCATTTGTTTTTGTTGTCATCATGTTTGTTTGCTCATATGCCTTTCCTGCTATTCCAGATCAACTTTTATCACACTTTATTCACCACGGTAAATGTTCATCCTTAAATTAAGCCTGAAAGCAAAGAAAAAAAAGTTAAAGCTTACAGCACCTGGTATTCCCAGGCGGTCTCCCATCCAAGTACTAACCAGGCCCGACACTGCTTAGCTTCCGAGATCAGACGAGATCGAGCTTTCTCAGAGTGGTATTGGCGTAAACGAGATTTGCACCTCGAAATTGCCCATTTATTTTTGCTTGTCAGCGTGTTTGTTTGCTTATATGCCTTTCCTGCTATTCCAGTTCAACTTTTATCACACTTTATCCACAACGGTAAATGTTCGTCCTTAAATTAAGTATGAAAGCAAAGAAAAAAAAAATTAAAGCTTACAGCACCTGGTATTCCCAGGCGGTCTCCCATCCAAGTACTAACCAGGCCCGACCCTGCTTAGCTTCCGAGATCAGACGAGATCGAGCGTTCTCAGAGTGGTATGGCCGTAAGCGAGATTTGTGCTTCGAAATTGCCAATTTATTTTTGCTTGTCAGCGTGTTTGTTTGCTTATATGCCTTTCCTGCTATTCCAGTTAAACTTTTATCACACTTTATTCACCACGGTACCTGTTCGTCCTTAAATTAAGCCTGAAAGCAAAGAAAAAAAAATTAAAGCTTACAGCACCTGGTATTCCCAGGCGGTCTCCCATCCAAGTACTAACCAGGCCCGACCCTGCTTAGCTTCCGAGATCAGACGAGATCGAGCGTTCTCAGAGTGGTATGGCCGTAATCGAGATATGTGCTTCGAAATTGGCCATTTGTTTTTGTTGTCATCATGTTTGTTTGCTCATATGCCTTTCCTGCTATTCCAGATCAACTTTTATCACACTTTATTCACCACGGTAAATGTTCATCCTTAAATTAAGCCTGAAAGCAAAGAAAAAAAAGTTAAAGCTTACAGCACCTGGTATTCCCAGGCGGTCTCCCATCCAAGTACTAACCAGGCCCGACCCTGCTTAGCTTCCGAGATCAGACGAGATCGAGCGTTCTCAGAGTGGTATGGCCGTAAGCAAGATTCGCACCTCGAAATTGCCCATTTATTTTTGCTTGTCAGCGTGTTTGTTTGCTTATATGCCTTTCCTGCTATTCCAGTTCAACTTTTATCACACTTTATCCACAACGGTAAATGTTTGTCCTTAAATTAAGCATGAAAGCAAAGAAAAAAAAATTAAAGCTTACAGCACCTGGTATTCCCAGGCGGTCTCCCATCCAAGTACTAACCAGGCCCGACCCTGCTTAGCTTCCGAGATCAGACGAGATCGAGCGTTCTCAGAGTGGTATGGCCGTAAGCGAGATTCGCGCTTTAAACTTGCCCATTTATTTTTGCTTGTCAGCATGTTTGTTTGCTCATATGTCTTTCCTGCTATTCCAGTTCAACTTTTATCACACTTTATCCACAACGGTAATTGTTCGTCCTTAAATTAAGCCTGAAAGCAAAGAAAAAAAAATTAAAGCTTACAGCACCTGGTATTCCCAGGCGGTCTCCCATCCAAGTACTAACCAGGCCCGACCCTGCTTAGCTTCCGAGATCAGACGAGATCGAGCGTTCTCAGAGTGGTATGGCCGTAAGCAAGATTCGCACCTCGAAATTGCCCATTTATTTTTGCTTGTCAGCGTGTTTGTTTGCTTATATGCCTTTCCTGCTATTCCAGTTCAACTTTTATCACACTTTATCCACAACGGTAAATGTTCGTCCTTAAATTAAGTATGAAAGCAAAGAAAAAAAAAATTAAAGCTTACAGCACCTGGTATTCCCAGGCGGTCTCCCATCCAAGTACTAACCAGGCCCGACCCTGCTTAGCTTCCGAGATCAGACGAGATCGAGCGTTCTCAGAGTGGTATGGCCGTAAGCTAGATTTGTGCTTCGAAATTGCCAATTTATTTTTGCTTGTCAGCGTGTTTGTTTGCTTATATGCCTTTCCTGCTATTCCAGTTAAACTTTTATCACACTTTATTCACCACGGTACCTGTTCGTCCTTAAATTAAGCCTGAAAGCAAAGAAAAAAAAATTAAAGCTTACAGCACCTGGTATTCCCAGGCGGTCTACCATCCAAGTACTAACCAGGCCCGACCCTGCTTAGCTTCCGAGATCAGACGAGATCGAGCGTTCTCAGAGTGGTATGGCCGTAATCGAGATATGTGCTTCGAAATTGGCCATTTGTTTTTGTTGTCATCATGTTTGTTTGCTCATATGCCTTTCCTGCTATTCCAGATCAACTTTTATCACACTTTATTCACCACGGTAAATGTTCATCCTTAAATTAAGCCTGAAAGCAAAGAAAAAAAAGTTAAAGCTTACAGCACCTGGTATTCCCAGGCGGTCTCCCATCCAAGTACTAACCAGGCCCGACCCTGCTTAGCTTCCGAGATCAGACGAGATCGAGCGTTCTCAGAGTGGTATGGCCGTAAGCAAGATTCGCACCTCGAAATTGCCCATTTATTTTTGCTTGTCAGCGTGTTTGTTTGCTTATATGCCTTTCCTGCTATTCCAGTTCAACTTTTATCACACTTTATCCACAACGGTAAATGTTTGTCCTTAAATTAAGCATGAAAGCAAAGAAAAAAAAATTAAAGCTTACAGCACCTGGTATTCCCAGGCGGTCTCCCATCCAAGTACTAACCAGGCCCGACCCTGCTTAGCTTCCGAGATCAGACGAGATCGAGCGTTCTCAGAGTGGTATGGCCGTAAGCGAGATACGTGCTTCGAAATTGCCCATTTATTTTTGCTTCTCAGTGTGTTTGTTTGCTTATATGCCTTTCCTGCTATTTCAGTTCAACTTTTATCACACTTTATCCACAACGGTAAATGTTCGTCCTTAAATTAAGCATTAAAGCAAAGAAAAAAAATTCAAGCTTACAGCACCTGGTATTCCCAGGCGGTCTCCCATCCAAGTACTAACCAGGCCCGACCCTGCTTAGCTTCCGAGATCAGACGAGATCGAGCGTTCTCAGAGTGGTATGGCCGTAAGCAAGATTCGCACCTCGAAATTGCCCATTTATTTTTGCTTGTCAGCGTGTTTGTTTGCTTATATGCCTTTCCTGCTATTCCAGTTCAACTTTTATCACACTTTATCCACAACGGTAAATGTTTGTCCTTAAATTAAGCATGAAAGCAAAGAAAAAAAAATTAAAGCTTACAGCACCTGGTATTCCCAGGCGGTCTCCCATCCAAGTACTGACCAGGCCCGACCCTGCTTAGCTTCCGAGATCAGACGAGATCGAGCGTTCTCAGAGTGGTATGGCCGTAAGCGAGATTCGCGCTTCAAAATTGCCCATTTATTTTTGCTTGTCAGCATGTTTGTTTGCTCATATGTCTTTCCTGCTATTCCAGTTCAACTTTTATCACACTTTATCCACAACGGTAATTGTTCGTCCTTAAATTAAGCCTGAAAGCAAAGAAAAAAAAATTAAAGCTTACAGCACCTGGTATTCCCAGGCGGTCTCCCATCCAAGTACTAACCAGGCCCGACCCTGCTTAGCTTCCGAGATCAGACGAGATCGAGCGTTCTCAGAGTGGTATGGCCGTAAGCGAGATTCGCACCTCGAAATTGCCCATTTATTTTTGCTTGTCAGCGTGTTTGTTTGCTTATATGCCTTTCCTGCTATTCCAGTTCAACTTTTATCACACTTTATCCACAACGGTAAATGTTCGTCCTTAAATTAAGTATGAAAGCAAAGAAAAAAAAAATTAAAGCTTACAGCACCTGGTATTCCCAGGCGGTCTCCCATCCAAGTTCTAACCAGGCCCGACCCTGCTTAGCTTCCGAGATCAGACGAGATCGAGCGTTCTCAGAGTGGTATGGCCGTAAGCGAGATTTGTGCTTCGAAATTGCCCATTTATTTTTGCTTGTCAGCGTGTTTGTTTGCTTATATGCCTTTCCTGCTATTCCAGTTCAACTTTTATCACACTTAATTCACCACGGTACCTGTTCGTCCTTAAATTAAGCCTGAAAGCAAAGAAAAAAAAATTAAAGCTTACAGCACCTGGTATTCCCAGGCGGTCTCCCATCCAAGTACTAACCAGGCCCGACCCTGCTTAGCTTCCGAGATCAGACGAGATCGAGCGTTCTCAGAGTGGTATGGCCGTAAGCGAGATATGTGCTTCGAAATTGGCCATTTGTTTTTGTTGTCATCATGTTTGTTTGCTCATATGCCTTTCCTGCTATTCCAGATCAACTTTTATCACACTTTATTCACCACGGTAAATGTTCATCCTTAAAATAAGCCTGAAAGCAAAGAAAAAAAAGTTAAATCTTTCAGCACCTGGTATTCCCAGGCGGTCTCCCATCCAAGTACTAACCAGGCCCGACCCTGCTTAGCTTCCGAGATCAGACGAGATCGAGCGTTCTCAGAGTGGTATGGCCGTAAGCGAGATTTGTGCTTCGAAATTGCCAATTTATTTTTGCTTGTCAGCGTGTTTGTTTGCTTATATGCCTTTCCTGCTATTCCAGTTAAACTTTTATCACACTTTATTCACCACGGTACCTGTTCGTCCTTAAATTAAGCCTGAAAGCAAAGAAAAAAAAATTAAAGCTTACAGCACCTGGTATTCCCAGGCGGTCTCCCATCCAAGTACTAACCAGGCCCGACCCTGCTTAGCTTCCGAGATCAGACGAGATCGAGCGTTCTCAGATTGGTATGGCCGTAAGCGAGATTCATGCTTTGAAATTGCCCATTTATTTTAGTTGTCAGCGTGTTTGTTTACTCATATGCCTTTCCTGCTATTTCAGTTCAACTTTTATCACACTTTATCCACAACGGTAAATGTTCGTCCTTAAATTAAGTATAAAAAGCAAAGAAAAAAAAAATTTAAGCTTACAGCACCTGGTATTCCCAGGGGGTCTCCCATCCAAGTACTAACCAGGCCCGACCCTGCTTAGCTTCCGAGATCAGACGAGATCGAGCGTTCTCAGAGTGGTATGGCCGTAAGCGAGATTCGCACCTCGAAATTGCCCATTTATTTTTGCTTGTCAGCGTGTTTGTTTGCTTATATGCCTTTCCTGCTATTCCAGTTTAACTTTTATCACACTTTATCCACAACGGTAAATGTTCGTCCTTAAATTAAGTATGAAAGCAAAGAAAAAAAAAATTAAAGCTTACAGCACCTGGTATTCCCAGGCGGTCTCCCATCCAAGTACTAACCAGGCCCGACCCTGCTTAGCTTCCGAGATCAGACGAGATCGAGCGTTCTCAGAGTGGTATGGCCGTAAGCGAGATTTGCGCTTCGAAATTGCCAATTTATTTTTGATTGTCAGCGTGTTTGTTTGCTTATATGCCTTTCCTGCTATTCCAGTTAAACTTTTATCACACTTTATTCCTTTCACCTTAGAAATATTTCTAAGCTAAGAAATATGTTATCTATATCTGATGCAGAGAAGCTCGTCCATGCGTTTATGACCTCTAGAATAGACTACTGTAATGCATTACTAGGTGGATGTCCTGCATCATTAATAAACAAGCTTCAGTTAGTTCAGAATGCCGCAGCAAGAGTTCTTACTAGGTCAAGAAAATACGATCATATAACCCCAATCTTATCGTCCCTACATTGGCTTCCTATTAAGTTTCGAATAGACTACAAACTACTGCTACTCACTTATAAAGCACTAAATGGTTTGGCTCCCATGTATCTATCCAGTCTCTTAACACGCTACAATCCGTCACGCTCCCTGAGATCTCAAAACTCTGGGCTTCTAGTAGTTCCTAGAATAGCAAAGTCCACTAAAGGCGGTAGAGCATTTTCACATTTAGCTCCTAAACTCTGGAATAGTCTTCCTGACAGTGTTCGGGGTTCAGATACACTCTCCCAGTTTAAGTGTAGATTAAAAACATATCTTTTTAGCAAAGCCTACACATAACACACATCACACACATCACATCACAACCTTGTGCTCCAGAACATCTGATCACATGCACATTATCAACTTGTGCTGTTAATATCATGAACAGCAGCTACGCTAATTCCTCTCCACTGCTTCTCTTTCTCTCCCCATCCCGAGGCTTCCTGAGGTTTGGCCAGCTCCAGTCACGTCCCACCTCGTGAAGATTATGGACCTATGGATGATCATGGAGAAGTAGATGCCGAGTGTTTAAAGGCCCTGGCATGGAGAAGCTGATGCTGGATCTATGATGATCACAAATTGTTCTGTATTGTTGGAAGATTTATGACCAAACTTTTGATGTCACCCATATGAGGATGGGTTCCCCTTTGAGTCTGGTTCCTCTCAAGGTTTCTTCCTCATATCATCTAAGGGAGTTTTTCCTTGCCACTGTCGCCACGGCTGCTCATCAGGGACAAACGCACACCATTCACCTTCACTGTTGTTTTCTGTAAAGCTGCTTTGAGACAATGTCTGTTGTGAAAAGCGCTATACAAATAAACTTGACTTGACTTTATTCACCACGGTACCTGGTCGTCCTTAAATTAAGCCTGAAAGCAAAGAAAAAAAAATTAAAGCTTACAGCACCTGGTATTCCCAGGCGGTCTCCCATCCAAGTACTAACCAGGCCCGACCCTGCTTAGCTTCCGAGATCAGACGAGATCGAGCGTTCTCAGAGTGGTATGGCCGTAATCGAGATATGTGCTTCGAAATTGGCCATTTGTTTTTGTTGTCATCATGTTTGTTTGCTCATATGCCTTTCCTGCTATTCCAGATCAACTTTTATCACACTTTATTCACCACGGTAAATGTTCATCCTTAAATTAAGCCTGAAAGCAAAGAAAAAAAAGTTAAAGCTTACAGCACCTGGTATTCCCAGGCGGTCTCCCATCCAAGTACTAACCAGGCCCGACCCTGCTTAGCTTCCGAGATCAGACGAGATCGAGCGTTCTCAGAGTGGTATGGCCGTAAGCAAGATTCGCACCTCGAAATTGCCCATTTATTTTTGCTTGTCAGCGTGTTTGTTTGCTTATATGCCTTTCCTGCTATTCCAGTTCAACTTTTATCACACTTTATCCACAACGGTAAATGTTTGTCCTTAAATTAAGCATGAAAGCAAAGAAAAAAAAATTAAAGCTTACAGCACCTGGTATTCCCAGGCGGTCTCCCATCCAAGTACTAACCAGGCCCGACCCTGCTTAGCTTCCGAGATCAGACGAGATCGAGCGTTCTCAGAGTGGTATGGCCGTAAGCGAGATACGTGCTTCGAAATTGCCCATTTATTTTTGCTTCTCAGTGTGTTTGTTTGCTTATATGCCTTTCCTGCTATTTCAGTTCAACTTTTATCACACTTTATCCACAACGGTAAATGTTCGTCCTTAAATTAAGCATTAAAGCAAAGAAAAAAAATTCAAGCTTACAGCACCTGGTATTCCCAGGCGGTCTCCCATCCAAGTACTAACCAGGCCCGACCCTGCTTAGCTTCCGAGATCAGACGAGATCGAGCGTTCTCAGAGTGGTATGGCCGTAAGCAAGATTCGCACCTCGAAATTGCCCATTTATTTTTGCTTGTCAGCGTGTTTGTTTGCTTATATGCCTTTCCTGCTATTCCAGTTCAACTTTTATCACACTTTATCCACAACGGTAAATGTTTGTCCTTAAATTAAGCATGAAAGCAAAGAAAAAAAAATTAAAGCTTACAGCACCTGGTATTCCCAGGCGGTCTCCCATCCAAGTACTGACCAGGCCCGACCCTGCTTAGCTTCCGAGATCAGACGAGATCGAGCGTTCTCAGAGTGGTATGGCCGTAAGCGAGATTCGCGCTTTAAACTTGCCCATTTATTTTTGCTTGTCAGCATGTTTGTTTGCTCATATGTCTTTCCTGCTATTCCAGTTCAACTTTTATCACACTTTATCCACAACGGTAATTGTTCGTCCTTAAATTAAGCCTGAAAGCAAAGAAAAAAAAATTAAAGCTTACAGCACCTGGTATTCCCAGGCGGTCTCCCATCCAAGTACTAACCAGGCCCGACCCTGCTTAGCTTCCGAGATCAGACGAGATCGAGCGTTCTCAGAGTGGTATGGCCGTAAGCAAGATTCGCACCTCGAAATTGCCCATTTATTTTTGCTTGTCAGCGTGTTTGTTTGCTTATATGCCTTTCCTGCTATTCCAGTTCAACTTTTATCACACTTTATCCACAACGGTAAATGTTCGTCCTTAAATTAAGTATGAAAGCAAAGAAAAAAAAAATTAAAGCTTACAGCACCTGGTATTCCCAGGCGGTCTCCCATCCAAGTACTAACCAGGCCCGACCCTGCTTAGCTTCCGAGATCAGACGAGATCGAGCGTTCTCAGAGTGGTATGGCCGTAAGCTAGATTTGTGCTTCGAAATTGCCAATTTATTTTTGCTTGTCAGCGTGTTTGTTTGCTTATATGCCTTTCCTGCTATTCCAGTTAAACTTTTATCACACTTTATTCACCACGGTACCTGTTCGTCCTTAAATTAAGCCTGAAAGCAAAGAAAAAAAAATTAAAGCTTACAGCACCTGGTATTCCCAGGCGGTCTACCATCCAAGTACTAACCAGGCCCGACCCTGCTTAGCTTCCGAGATCAGACGAGATCGAGCGTTCTCAGAGTGGTATGGCCGTAATCGAGATATGTGCTTCGAAATTGGCCATTTGTTTTTGTTGTCATCATGTTTGTTTGCTCATATGCCTTTCCTGCTATTCCAGATCAACTTTTATCACACTTTATTCACCACGGTAAATGTTCATCCTTAAATTAAGCCTGAAAGCAAAGAAAAAAAAGTTAAAGCTTACAGCACCTGGTATTCCCAGGCGGTCTCCCATCCAAGTACTAACCAGGCCCGACCCTGCTTAGCTTCCGAGATCAGACGAGATCGAGCGTTCTCAGAGTGGTATGGCCGTAAGCAAGATTCGCACCTCGAAATTGCCCATTTATTTTTGCTTGTCAGCGTGTTTGTTTGCTTATATGCCTTTCCTGCTATTCCAGTTCAACTTTTATCACACTTTATCCACAACGGTAAATGTTCGTCCTTAAATTAAGTATGAAAGCAAAGAAAAAAAAAATTAAAGCTTACAGCACCTGGTATTCCCAGGCGGTCTCCCATCCAAGTACTAACCAGGCCCGACCCTGCTTAGCTTCCGAGATCAGACGAGATCGAGCGTTCTCAGAGTGGTATGGCCGTAAGCTAGATTTGTGCTTCGAAATTGCCAATTTATTTTTGCTTGTCAGCGTGTTTGTTTGCTTATATGCCTTTCCTGCTATTCCAGTTAAACTTTTATCACACTTTATTCACCACGGTACCCGTTCGTCCTTAAATTAAGCCTGAAAGCAAAGAAAAAAAAATTAAAGCTTACAGCACCTGGTATTCCCAGGCGGTCTACCATCCAA
The DNA here is from genome assembly GCF_946808225.1 of Silurus aristotelis. Taxonomy (NCBI): domain Eukaryota; kingdom Metazoa; phylum Chordata; class Actinopteri; order Siluriformes; family Siluridae; genus Silurus; species Silurus aristotelis. Next base: position 34,810 of record NW_028149111.1, read on the forward strand.
GTACTAACCAGGCCCGACCCTGCTTAGCTTCCGAGATCAGACGAGATCGAGCGTTCTCAGAGTGGTATGGCCGTAATCGAGATATGTGCTTCGAAATTGGCCATTTGTTTTTGTTGTCATCATGTTTGTTTGCTCATATGCCTTTCCTGCTATTCCAGATCAACTTTTATCACACTTTATTCACCACGGTAAATGTTCATCCTTAAATTAAGCCTGAAAGCAAAGAAAAAAAAGTTAAAGCTTACAGCACCTGGTATTCCCAGGCGGTCTCCCATCCAAGTACTAACCAGGCCCGACCCTGCTTAGCTTCCGAGATCAGACGAGATCGAGCGTTCTCAGAGTGGTATGGCCGTAAGCAAGATTCGCACCTCGAAATTGCCCATTTATTTTTGCTTGTCAGCGTGTTTGTTTGCTTATATGCCTTTCCTGCTATTCCAGTTCAACTTTTATCACACTTTATCCACAACGGTAAATGTTTGTCCTTAAATTAAGCATGAAAGCAAAGAAAAAAAAATTAAAGCTTACAGCACCTGGTATTCCCAGGCGGTCTCCCATCCAAGTACTAACCAGGCCCAACCCTGCTTAGCTTCCGAGATCAGACGAGATCGAGCGTTCTCAGAGTGGTATGGCCGTAAGCGAGATACGTGCTTCGAAATTGCCCATTTATTTTTGCTTCTCAGTGTGTTTGTTTGCTTATATGCCTTTCCTGCTATTTCAGTTCAACTTTTATCACACTTTATCCACAACGGTAAATGTTCGTCCTTAAATTAAGCATTAAAGCAAAGAAAAAAAATTCAAGCTTACAGCACCTGGTATTCCCAGGCGGTCTCCCATCCAAGTACTAACCAGGCCCGACCCTGCTTAGCTTCCGAGATCAGACGAGATCGAGCGTTCTCAGAGTGGTATGGCCGTAAGCAAGATTCGCACCTCGAAATTGCCCATTTATTTTTGCTTGTCAGCGTGTTTGTTTGCTTATATGCCTTTCCTGCTATTCCAGTTCAACTTTTATCACACTTTATCCACAACGGTAAATGTTTGTCCTTAAATTAAGCATGAAAGCAAAGAAAAAAAAATTAAAGCTTACAGCACCTGGTATTCCCAGGCGGTCTCCCATCCAAGTACTAACCAGGCCCGACCCTGCTTAGCTTCCGAGATCAGACGAGATCGAGCGTTCTCAGAGTGGTATGGCCGTAAGCGAGATACGTGCTTCGAAATTGCCCATTTATTTTTGCTTCTCAGTGTGTTTGTTTGCTTATATGCCTTTCCTGCTATTTCAGTTCAACTTTTATCACACTTTATCCACAACGGTAAATGTTCGTCCTTAAATTAAGCATTAAAGCAAAGAAAAAAAATTCAAGCTTACAGCACCTGGTATTCCCAGGCGGTCTCCCATCCAAGTACTAACCAGGCCCGACCCTGCTTAGCTTCCGAGATCAGACGAGATCGAGCGTTCTCAGAGTGGTATGGCCGTAAGCAAGATTCGCACCTCGAAATTGCCCATTTATTTTTGCTTGTCAGCGTGTTTGTTTGCTTATATGCCTTTCCTGCTATTCCAGTTCAACTTTTATCACACTTTATCCACAACGGTAAATGTTTGTCCTTAAATTAAGCATGAAAGCAAAGAAAAAAAAATTAAAGCTTACAGCACCTGGTATTCCCAGGCGGTCTCCCATCCAAGTACTGACCAGGCCCGACCCTGCTTAGCTTCCGAGATCAGACGAGATCGAGCGTTCTCAGAGTGGTATGGCCGTAAGCGAGATTCGCGCTTCAAAATTGCCCATTTATTTTTGCTTGTCAGCATGTTTGTTTGCTCATATGTCTTTCCTGCTATTCCAGTTCAACTTTTATCACACTTTATCCACAACGGTAATTGTTCGTCCTTAAATTAAGCCTGAAAGCAAAGAAAAAAAAATTAAAGCTTACAGCACCTGGTATTCCCAGGCGGTCTCCCATCCAAGTACTAACCAGGCCCGACCCTGCTTAGCTTCCGAGATCAGACGAGATCGAGCGTTCTCAGAGTGGTATGGCCGTAAGCGAGATTCGCACCTCGAAATTGCCCATTTATTTTTGCTTGTCAGCGTGTTTGTTTGCTTATATGCCTTTCCTGCTATTCCAGTTCAACTTTTATCACACTTTATCCACAACGGTAAATGTTCGTCCTTAAATTAAGTATGAAAGCAAAGAAAAAAAAAATTAAAGCTTACAGCACCTGGTATTCCCAGGCGGTCTCCCATCCAAGTTCTAACCAGGCCCGACCCTGCTTAGCTTCCGAGATCAGACGAGATCGAGCGTTCTCAGAGTGGTATGGCCGTAAGCGAGATTTGTGCTTCGAAATTGCCCATTTATTTTTGCTTGTCAGCGTGTTTGTTTGCTTATATGCCTTTCCTGCTATTCCAGTTCAACTTTTATCACACTTTATTCACCACGGTACCTGTTCGTCCTTAAATTAAGCCTGAAAGCAAAGAAAAAAAAATTAAAGCTTACAGCACCTGGTATTCCCAGGCGGTCTCCCATCCAAGTACTAACCAGGCCCGACCCTGCTTAGCTTCCGAGATCAGACGAGATCGAGCGTTCTCAGAGTGGTATGGCCGTAAGCGAGATATGTGCTTCGAAATTGGCCATTTGTTTTTGTTGTCATCATGTTTGTTTGCTCATATGCCTTTCCTGCTATTCCAGATCAACTTTTATCACACTTTATTCACCACGGTAAATGTTCATCCTTAAAATAAGCCTGAAAGCAAAGAAAAAAAAGTTAAATCTTTCAGCACCTGGTATTCCCAGGCGGTCTCCCATCCAAGTACTAACCAGGCCCGACCCTGCTTAGCTTCCGAGATCAGACGAGATCGAGCGTTCTCAGAGTGGTATGGCCGTAAGCGAGATTTGTGCTTCGAAATTGCCAATTTATTTTTGCTTGTCAGCGTGTTTGTTTGCTTATATGCCTTTCCTGCTATTCCAGTTAAACTTTTATCACACTTTATTCACCACGGTACCTGTTCGTCCTTAAATTAAGCCTGAAAGCAAAGAAAAAAAAATTAAAGCTTACAGCACCTGGTATTCCCAGGCGGTCTCCCATCCAAGTACTGACCAGGCCCGACCCTGCTTAGCTTCCGAGATCAGACGAGATCGAGCGTTCTCAGAGTGGTATGGCCGTAAGCGAGATTCGCGCTTCAAAATTGCCCATTTATTTTTGCTTGTCAGCATGTTTGTTTGCTCATATGTCTTTCCTGCTATTCCAGTTCAACTTTTATCACACTTTATCCACAACGGTAAATGTTCGTCCTTAAATTAAGCCTGAAAGCAAAGAAAAAAAAATTAAAGCTTACAGCACCTGGTATTCCCAGGCGGTCTCCCATCCAAGTACTAACCAGGCCCGACCCTGCTTAGCTTCCGAGATCAGACGAGATCGAGCGTTCTCAGATTGGTATGGCCGTAAGCGAGATTCATGCTTTGAAATTGCCCATTTATTTTAGTTGTCAGCGTGTTTGTATACTCATATGCCTTTCCTGCTATTTCAGTTCAACTTTTATCACACTTTATCCACAACGGTAAATGTTCGTCCTTAAATTAAGTATAAAAAGCAAAGAAAAAAAAAATTTAAGCTTACAGCACCTGGTATTCCCAGGCGGTCTCCCATCCAAGTACTAACCAGGCCCGACCCTGCTTAGCTTCCGAGATCAGACGAGATCGAGCGTTCTCAGAGTGGTATGGCCGTAAGCGAGATTCGCACCTCGAAATTGCCCATTTATTTTTGCTTGTCAGCGTGTTTGTTTGCTTATATGCCTTTCCTGCTATTCCAGTTTAACTTTTATCACACTTTATCCACAACGGTAAATGTTCGTCCTTAAATTAAGTATGAAAGCAAAGAAAAAAAAAATTAAAGCTTACAGCACCTGGTATTCCCAGGCGGTCTCCCATCCAAGTACTAACCAGGCCCGACCCTGCTTAGCTTCCGAGATCAGACGAGATCGAGCGTTCTCAGAGTGGTATGGCCGTAAGCGAGATTTGCGCTTCGAAATTGCCAATTTATTTTTGATTGTCAGCGTGTTTGTTTGCTTATATGCCTTTCCTGCTATTCCAGTTAAACTTTTATCACACTTTATTCCTTTCACCTTAGAAATATTTCTAAGCTAAGAAATATGTTATCTATATCTGATGCAGAGAAGCTCGTCCATGCGTTTATGACCTCTAGAATAGACTACTGTAATGCATTACTAGGTGGATGTCCTGCATCATTAATAAACAAGCTTCAGTTAGTTCAGAATGCCGCAGCAAGAGTTCTTACTAGGTCAAGAAAATACGATCATATAACCCCAATCTTATCGTCCCTACATTGGCTTCCTATTAAGTTTCGAATAGACTACAAACTACTGCTACTCACTTATAAAGCACTAAATGGTTTGGCTCCCATGTATCTATCCAGTCTCTTAACACGCTACAATCCGTCACGCTCCCTGAGATCTCAAAACTCTGGGCTTCTAGTAGTTCCTAGAATAGCAAAGTCCACTAAAGGCGGTAGAGCATTTTCACATTTAGCTCCTAAACTCTGGAATAGTCTTCCTGACAGTGTTCGGGGTTCAGATACACTCTCCCAGTTTAAGTGTAGATTAAAAACATATCTTTTTAGCAAAGCCTACACATAACACACATCACACACATCACATCACAACCTTGTGCTCCAGAACATCTGATCACATGCACATTATCAACTTGTGCTGTTAATATCATGAACAGCAGCTACGCTAATTCCTCTCCACTGCTTCTCTTTCTCTCCCCATCCCGAGGCTTCCTGAGGTTTGGCCAGCTCCAGTCACGTCCCACCTCGTGAAGATTATGGACCTATGGATGATCATGGAGAAGTAGATGCCGAGTGTTTAAAGGCCCTGGCATGGAGAAGCTGATGCTGGATCTATGATGATCACAAATTGTTCTGTATTGTTGGAAGATTTATGACCAAACTTTTGATGTCACCCATATGAGGATGGGTTCCCCTTTGAGTCTGGTTCCTCTCAAGGTTTCTTCCTCATATCATCTAAGGGAGTTTTTCCTTGCCACTGTCGCCACGGCTGCTCATCAGGGACAAACGCACACCATTCACCTTCACTGTTGTTTTCTGTAAAGCTGCTTTGAGACAATGTCTGTTGTGAAAAGCGCTATACAAATAAACTTGACTTGACTTTATTCACCACGGTACCTGGTCGTCCTTAAATTAAGCCTGAAAGCAAAGAAAAAAAAATTAAAGCTTACAGCACCTGGTATTCCCAGGCGGTCTCCCATCCAAGTACTAACCAGGCCCGACCCTGCTTAGCTTCCGAGATCAGACGAGATCGAGCGTTCTCAGAGTGGTATGGCCGTAATCGAGATATGTGCTTCGAAATTGGCCATTTGTTTTTGTTGTCATCATGTTTGTTTGCTCATATGCCTTTCCTGCTATTCCAGATCAACTTTTATCACACTTTATTCACCACGGTAAATGTTCATCCTTAAATTAAGCCTGAAAGCAAAGAAAAAAAAGTTAAAGCTTACAGCACCTGGTATTCCCAGGCGGTCTCCCATCCAAGTACTAACCAGGCCCGACCCTGCTTAGCTTCCGAGATCAGACGAGATCGAGCGTTCTCAGAGTGGTATGGCCGTAAGCAAGATTCGCACCTCGAAATTGCCCATTTATTTTTGCTTGTCAGCGTGTTTGTTTGCTTATATGCCTTTCCTGCTATTCCAGTTCAACTTTTATCACACTTTATCCACAACGGTAAATGTTTGTCCTTAAATTAAGCATGAAAGCAAAGAAAAAAAAATTAAAGCTTACAGCACCTGGTATTCCCAGGCGGTCTCCCATCCAAGTACTAACCAGGCCCGACCCTGCTTAGCTTCCGAGATCAGACGAGATCGAGCGTTCTCAGAGTGGTATGGCCGTAAGCGAGATACGTGCTTCGAAATTGCCCATTTATTTTTGCTTCTCAGTGTGTTTGTTTGCTTATATGCCTTTCCTGCTATTTCAGTTCAACTTTTATCACACTTTATCCACAACGGTAAATGTTCGTCCTTAAATTAAGCATTAAAGCAAAGAAAAAAAATTCAAGCTTACAGCACCTGGTATTCCCAGGCGGTCTCCCATCCAAGTACTAACCAGGCCCGACCCTGCTTAGCTTCCGAGATCAGACGAGATCGAGCGTTCTCAGAGTGGTATGGCCGTAAGCAAGATTCGCACCTCGAAATTGCCCATTTATTTTTGCTTGTCAGCGTGTTTGTTTGCTTATATGCCTTTCCTGCTATTCCAGTTCAACTTTTATCACACTTTATCCACAACGGTAAATGTTTGTCCTTAAATTAAGCATGAAAGCAAAGAAAAAAAAATTAAAGCTTACAGCACCTGGTATTCCCAGGCGGTCTCCCATCCAAGTACTGACCAGGCCCGACCCTGCTTAGCTTCCGAGATCAGACGAGATCGAGCGTTCTCAGAGTGGTATGGCCGTAAGCGAGATTCGCGCTTTAAACTTGCCCATTTATTTTTGCTTGTCAGCATGTTTGTTTGCTCATATGTCTTTCCTGCTATTCCAGTTCAACTTTTATCACACTTTATCCACAACGGTAATTGTTCGTCCTTAAATTAAGCCTGAAAGCAAAGAAAAAAAAATTAAAGCTTACAGCACCTGGTATTCCCAGGCGGTCTCCCATCCAAGTACTAACCAGGCCCGACCCTGCTTAGCTTCCGAGATCAGACGAGATCGAGCGTTCTCAGAGTGGTATGGCCGTAAGCAAGATTCGCACCTCGAAATTGCCCATTTATTTTTGCTTGTCAGCGTGTTTGTTTGCTTATATGCCTTTCCTGCTATTCCAGTTCAACTTTTATCACACTTTATCCACAACGGTAAATGTTCGTCCTTAAATTAAGTATGAAAGCAAAGAAAAAAAAAATTAAAGCTTACAGCACCTGGTATTCCCAGGCGGTCTCCCATCCAAGTACTAACCAGGCCCGACCCTGCTTAGCTTCCGAGATCAGACGAGATCGAGCGTTCTCAGAGTGGTATGGCCGTAAGCTAGATTTGTGCTTCGAAATTGCCAATTTATTTTTGCTTGTCAGCGTGTTTGTTTGCTTATATGCCTTTCCTGCTATTCCAGTTAAACTTTTATCACACTTTATTCACCACGGTACCTGTTCGTCCTTAAATTAAGCCTGAAAGCAAAGAAAAAAAAATTAAAGCTTACAGCACCTGGTATTCCCAGGCGGTCTACCATCCAAGTACTAACCAGGCCCGACCCTGCTTAGCTTCCGAGATCAGACGAGATCGAGCGTTCTCAGAGTGGTATGGCCGTAATCGAGATATGTGCTTCGAAATTGGCCATTTGTTTTTGTTGTCATCATGTTTGTTTGCTCATATGCCTTTCCTGCTATTCCAGATCAACTTTTATCACACTTTATTCACCACGGTAAATGTTCATCCTTAAATTAAGCCTGAAAGCAAAGAAAAAAAAGTTAAAGCTTACAGCACCTGGTATTCCCAGGCGGTCTCCCATCCAAGTACTAACCAGGCCCGACCCTGCTTAGCTTCCGAGATCAGACGAGATCGAGCGTTCTCAGAGTGGTATGGCCGTAAGCAAGATTCGCACCTCGAAATTGCCCATTTATTTTTGCTTGTCAGCGTGTTTGTTTGCTTATATGCCTTTCCTGCTATTCCAGTTCAACTTTTATCACACTTTATCCACAACGGTAAATGTTCGTCCTTAAATTAAGTATGAAAGCAAAGAAAAAAAAAATTAAAGCTTACAGCACCTGGTATTCCCAGGCGGTCTCCCATCCAAGTACTAACCAGGCCCGACCCTGCTTAGCTTCCGAGATCAGACGAGATCGAGCGTTCTCAGAGTGGTATGGCCGTAAGCTAGATTTGTGCTTCGAAATTGCCAATTTATTTTTGCTTGTCAGCGTGTTTGTTTGCTTATATGCCTTTCCTGCTATTCCAGTTAAACTTTTATCACACTTTATTCACCACGGTACCTGTTCGTCCTTAAATTAAGCCTGAAAGCAAAGAAAAAAAAATTAAAGCTTACAGCACCTGGTATTCCCAGGCGGTCTACCATCCAAGTACTAACCAGGCCCGACCCTGCTTAGCTTCCGAGATCAGACGAGATCGAGCGTTCTCAGAGTGGTATGGCCGTAATCGAGATATGTGCTTCGAAATTGGCCATTTGTTTTTGTTGTCATCATGTTTGTTTGCTCATATGCCTTTCCTGCTATTCCAGATCAACTTTTATCACACTTTATTCACCACGGTAAATGTTCATCCTTAAATTAAGCCTGAAAGCAAAGAAAAAAAAGTTAAAGCTTACAGCACCTGGTATTCCCAGGCGGTCTCCCATCCAAGTACTAACCAGGCCCGACCCTGCTTAGCTTCCGAGATCAGACGAGATCGAGCGTTCTCAGAGTGGTATGGCCGTAAGCAAGATTCGCACCTCGAAATTGCCCATTTATTTTTGCTTGTCAGCGTGTTTGTTTGCTTATATGCCTTTCCTGCTATTCCAGTTCAACTTTTATCACACTTTATCCACAACGGTAAATGTTTGTCCTTAAATTAAGCATGAAAGCAAAGAAAAAAAAATTAAAGCTTACAGCACCTGGTATTCCCAGGCGGTCTCCCATCCAAGTACTAACCAGGCCCAACCCTGCTTAGCTTCCGAGATCAGACGAGATCGAGCGTTCTCAGAGTGGTATGGCCGTAAGCGAGATACGTGCTTCGAAATTGCCCATTTATTTTTGCTTCTCAGTGTGTTTGTTTGCTTATATGCCTTTCCTGCTATTTCAGTTCAACTTTTATCACACTTTATCCACAACGGTAAATGTTCGTCCTTAAATTAAGCATTAAAGCAAAGAAAAAAAATTCAAGCTTACAGCACCTGGTATTCCCAGGCGGTCTCCCATCCAAGTACTAACCAGGCCCGACCCTGCTTAGCTTCCGAGATCAGACGAGATCGAGCGTTCTCAGAGTGGTATGGCCGTAAGCAAGATTCGCACCTCGAAATTGCCCATTTATTTTTGCTTGTCAGCGTGTTTGTTTGCTTATATGCCTTTCCTGCTATTCCAGTTCAACTTTTATCACACTTTATCCACAACGGTAAATGTTTGTCCTTAAATTAAGCATGAAAGCAAAGAAAAAAAAATTAAAGCTTACAGCACCTGGTATTCCCAGGCGGTCTCCCATCCAAGTACTAACCAGGCCCGACCCTGCTTAGCTTCCGAGATCAGACGAGATCGAGCGTTCTCAGAGTGGTATGGCCGTAAGCGAGATACGTGCTTCGAAATTGCCCATTTATTTTTGCTTCTCAGTGTGTTTGTTTGCTTATATGCCTTTCCTGCTATTTCAGTTCAACTTTTATCACACTTTATCCACAACGGTAAATGTTCGTCCTTAAATTAAGCATTAAAGCAAAGAAAAAAAATTCAAGCTTACAGCACCTGGTATTCCCAGGCGGTCTCCCATCCAAGTACTAACCAGGCCCGACCCTGCTTAGCTTCCGAGATCAGACGAGATCGAGCGTTCTCAGAGTGGTATGGCCGTAAGCAAGATTCGCACCTCGAAATTGCCCATTTATTTTTGCTTGTCAGCGTGTTTGTTTGCTTATATGCCTTTCCTGCTATTCCAGTTCAACTTTTATCACACTTTATCCACAACGGTAAATGTTTGTCCTTAAATTAAGCATGAAAGCAAAGAAAAAAAAATTAAAGCTTACAGCACCTGGTATTCCCAGGCGGTCTCCCATCCAAGTACTGACCAGGCCCGACCCTGCTTAGCTTCCGAGATCAGACGAGATCGAGCGTTCTCAGAGTGGTATGGCCGTAAGCGAGATTCGCGCTTCAAAATTGCCCATTTATTTTTGCTTGTCAGCATGTTTGTTTGCTCATATGTCTTTCCTGCTATTCCAGTTCAACTTTTATCACACTTTATCCACAACGGTAATTGTTCGTCCTTAAATTAAGCCTGAAAGCAAAGAAAAAAAAATTAAAGCTTACAGCACCTGGTATTCCCAGGCGGTCTCCCATCCAAGTACTAACCAGGCCCGACCCTGCTTAGCTTCCGAGATCAGACGAGATCGAGCGTTCTCAGAGTGGTATGGCCGTAAGCGAGATTCGCACCTCGAAATTGCCCATTTATTTTTGCTTGTCAGCGTGTTTGTTTGCTTATATGCCTTTCCTGCTATTCCAGTTCAACTTTTATCACACTTTATCCACAACGGTAAATGTTCGTCCTTAAATTAAGTATGAAAGCAAAGAAAAAAAAAATTAAAGCTTACAGCACCTGGTATTCCCAGGCGGTCTCCCATCCAAGTTCTAACCAGGCCCGACCCTGCTTAGCTTCCGAGATCAGACGAGATCGAGCGTTCTCAGAGTGGTATGGCCGTAAGCGAGATTTGTGCTTCGAAATTGCCCATTTATTTTTGCTTGTCAGCGTGTTTGTTTGCTTATATGCCTTTCCTGCTATTCCAGTTCAACTTTTATCACACTTTATTCACCACGGTACCTGTTCGTCCTTAAATTAAGCCTGAAAGCAAAGAAAAAAAAATTAAAGCTTACAGCACCTGGTATTCCCAGGCGGTCTCCCATCCAAGTACTAACCAGGCCCGACCCTGCTTAGCTTCCGAGATCAGACGAGATCGAGCGTTCTCAGAGTGGTATGGCCGTAAGCGAGATATGTGCTTCGAAATTGGCCATTTGTTTTTGTTGTCATCATGTTTGTTTGCTCATATGCCTTTCCTGCTATTCCAGATCAACTTTTATCACACTTTATTCACCACGGTAAATGTTCATCCTTAAAATAAGCCTGAAAGCAAAGAAAAAAAAGTTAAATCTTTCAGCACCTGGTATTCCCAGGCGGTCTCCCATCCAAGTACTAACCAGGCCCGACCCTGCTTAGCTTCCGAGATCAGACGAGATCGAGCGTTCTCAGAGTGGTATGGCCGTAAGCGAGATTTGTGCTTCGAAATTGCCAATTTATTTTTGCTTGTCAGCGTGTTTGTTTGCTTATATGCCTTTCCTGCTATTCCAGTTAAACTTTTATCACACTTTATTCACCACGGTACCTGTTCGTCCTTAAATTAAGCCTGAAAGCAAAGAAAAAAAAATTAAAGCTTACAGCACCTGGTATTCCCAGGCGGTCTCCCATCCAAGTACTGACCAGGCCCGACCCTGCTTAGCTTCCGAGATCAGACGAGATCGAGCGTTCTCAGAGTGGTATGGCCGTAAGCGAGATTCGCGCTTCAAAATTGCCCATTTATTTTTGCTTGTCAGCATGTTTGTTTGCTCATATGTCTTTCCTGCTATTCCAGTTCAACTTTTATCACACTTTATCCACAACGGTAAATGTTCGTCCTTAAATTAAGCCTGAAAGCAAAGAAAAAAAAATTAAAGCTTACAGCACCTGGTATTCCCAGGCGGTCTCCCATCCAAGTACTAACCAGGCCCGACCCTGCTTAGCTTCCGAGATCAGACGAGATCGAGCGTTCTCAGAGTGGTATGGCCGTAAGCAAGATTCGCACCTCGAAATTGCCCATTTATTTTTGCTTGTCAGCGTGTTTGTTTGCTTATATGCCTTTCCTGCTATTCCAGTTCAACTTTTATCACACTTTATCCACAACGGTAAATGTTCGTCCTTAAATTAAGTATGAAAGCAAAGAAAAAAAAAATTAAAGCTTACAGCACCTGGTATTCCCAGGCGGTCTCCCATCCAAGTACTAACCAGGCCCGACCCTGCTTAGCTTCCGAGATCAGACGAGATCGAGCGTTCTCAGAGTGGTATGGCCGTAAGCAAGATTCGCACCTCGAAATTGCCCATTTATTTTTGCTTGTCAGCGTGTTTGTTTGCTTATATGCCTTTCCTGCTATTCCAGTTCAACTTTTATCACACTTTATCCACAACGGTAAATGTTCGTCCTTAAATTAAGTATGAAAGCAAAGAAAAAAAAAATTAAAGCTTACAGCACCTGGTATTCCCAGGCGGTCTCCCATCCAAGTACTAACCAGGCCCGACCCTGCTTAGCTTCCGAGATCAGACGAGATCGAGCGTTCTCAGAGTGGTATGGCCGTAAGCTAGATTTGTGCTTCGAAATTGCCAATTTATTTTTGCTTGTCAGCGTGTTTGTTTGCTTATATGCCTTTCCTGCTATTCCAGTTAAACTTTTATCACACTTTATTCACCACGGTACCTGTTCGTCCTTAAATTAAGCCTGAAAGCAAAGAAAAAAAAATTAAAGCTTACAGCACCTGGTATTCCCAGGCGGTCTACCATCCAAGTACTAACCAGGCCCGACCCTGCTTAGCTTCCGAGATCAGACGAGATCGAGCGTTCTCAGAGTGGTATGGCCGTAATCGAGATATGTGCTTCGAAATTGGCCATTTGTTTTTGTTGTCATCATGTTTGTTTGCTCATATGCCTTTCCTGCTATTCCAGATCAACTTTTATCACACTTTATTCACCACGGTAAATGTTCATCCTTAAATTAAGCCTGAAAGCAAAGAAAAAAAAGTTAAAGCTTACAGCACCTGGTATTCCCAGGCGGTCTCCCATTCAAGTACTAACCAGGCCCGACCCTGCTTAGCTTCCGAGATCAGACGAGATCGAGCGTTCTCAGAGTGGTATGGCCGTAAGCAAGATTCGCACCTCGAAATTGCCCATTTATTTTTGCTTGTCAGCGTGTTTGTTTGCTTATATGCCTTTCCTGCTATTCCAGTTCAACTTTTATCACACTTTATCCACAACGGTAAATGTTTGTCCTTAAATTAAGCATGAAAGCAAAGAAAAAAAAATTAAAGCTTACAGCACCTGGTATTCCCAGGCGGTCTCCCATCCAAGTACTAACCAGGCCCAACCCTGCTTAGCTTCCGAGATCAGACGAGATCGAGCGTTCTCAGAGTGGTATGGCCGTAAGCGAGATACGTGCTTCGAAATTGCCCATTTATTTTTGCTTCTCAGTGTGTTTGTTTGCTTATATGCCTTTCCTGCTATTTCAGTTCAACTTTTATCACACTTTATCCACAACGGTAAATGTTCGTCCTTAAATTAAGCATTAAAGCAAAGAAAAAAAATTCAAGCTTACAGCACCTGGTATTCCCAGGCGGTCTCCCATCCAAGTACTAACCAGGCCCGACCCTGCTTAGCTTCCGAGATCAGACGAGATCGAGCGTTCTCAGAGTGGTATGGCCGTAAGCAAGATTCGCACCTCGAAATTGCCCATTTATTTTTGCTTGTCAGCGTGTTTGTTTGCTTATATGCCTTTCCTGCTATTCCAGTTCAACTTTTATCACACTTTATCCACAACGGTAAATGTTTGTCCTTAAATTAAGCATGAAAGCAAAGAAAAAAAAATTAAAGCTTACAGCACCTGGTATTCCCAGGCGGTCTCCCATCCAAGTACTGACCAGGCCCGACCCTGCTTAGCTTCCGAGATCAGACGAGATCGAGCGTTCTCAGAGTGGTATGGCCGTAAGCGAGATTCGCGCTTCAAAATTGCCCATTTATTTTTGCTTGTCAGCATGTTTGTTTGCTCATATGTCTTTCCTGCTATTCCAGTTCAACTTTTATCACACTTTATCCACAACGGTAATTGTTCGTCCTTAAATTAAGCCTGAAAGCAAAGAAAAAAAAATTAAAGCTTACAGCACCTGGTATTCCCAGGCGGTCTCCCATCCAAGTACTAACCAGGCCCGACCCTGCTTAGCTTCCGAGATCAGACGAGATCGAGCGTTCTCAGAGTGGTATGGCCGTAAGCGAGATTCGCACCTCGAAATTGCCCATTTATTTTTGCTTGTCAGCGTGTTTGTTTGCTTATATGCCTTTCCTGCTATTCCAGTTCAACTTTTATCACACTTTATCCACAACGGTAAATGTTCGTCCTTAAATTAAGTATGAAAGCAAAGAAAAAAAAAATTAAAGCTTACAGCACCTGGTATTCCCAGGCGGTCTCCCATCCAAGTTCTAACCAGGCCCGACCCTGCTTAGCTTCCGAGATCAGACGAGATCGAGCGTTCTCAGAGTGGTATGGCCGTAAGCGAGATTTGTGCTTCGAAATTGCCCATTTATTTTTGCTTGTCAGCGTGTTTGTTTGCTTATATGCCTTTCCTGCTATTCCAGTTCAACTTTTATCACACTTTATTCACCACGGTACCTGTTCGTCCTTAAATTAAGCCTGAAAGCAAAGAAAAAAAAATTAAAGCTTACAGCACCTGGTATTCCCAGGCGGTCTCCCATCCAAGTACTAACCAGGCCCGACCCTGCTTAGCTTCCGAGATCAGACGAGATCGAGCGTTCTCAGAGTGGTATGGCCGTAAGCGAGATATGTGCTTCGAAATTGGCCATTTGTTTTTGTTGTCATCATGTTTGTTTGCTCATATGCCTTTCCTGCTATTCCAGATCAACTTTTATCACACTTTATTCACCACGGTAAATGTTCATCCTTAAAATAAGCCTGAAAGCAAAGAAAAAAAAGTTAAATCTTTCAGCACCTGGTATTCCCAGGCGGTCTCCCATCCAAGTACTAACCAGGCCCGACCCTGCTTAGCTTCCGAGATCAGACGAGATCGAGCGTTCTCAGAGTGGTATGGCCGTAAGCGAGATTTGTGCTTCGAAATTGCCAATTTATTTTTGCTTGTCAGCGTGTTTGTTTGCTTATATGCCTTTCCTGCTATTCCAGTTAAACTTTTATCACACTTTATTCACCACGGTACCTGTTCGTCCTTAAATTAAGCCTGAAAGCAAAGAAAAAAAAATTAAAGCTTACAGCACCTGGTATTCCCAGGCGGTCTCCCATCCAAGTACTGACCAGGCCCGACCCTGCTTAGCTTCCGAGATCAGACGAGATCGAGCGTTCTCAGAGTGGTATGGCCGTAAGCGAGATTCGCGCTTCAAAATTGCCCATTTATTTTTGCTTGTCAGCATGTTTGTTTGCTCATATGTCTTTCCTGCTATTCCAGTTCAACTTTTATCACACTTTATCCACAACGGTAAATGTTCGTCCTTAAATTAAGCCTGAAAGCAAAGAAAAAAAAATTAAAGCTTACAGCACCTGGTATTCCCAGGCGGTCTCCCATCCAAGTACTAACCAGGCCCGACCCTGCTTAGCTTCCGAGATCAGACGAGATCGAGCGTTCTCAGAGTGGTATGGCCGTAAGCAAGATTCGCACCTCGAAATTGCCCATTTATTTTTGCTTGTCAGCGTGTTTGTTTGCTTATATGCCTTTCCTGCTATTCCAGTTCAACTTTTATCACACTTTATCCACAACGGTAAATGTTCGTCCTTAAATTAAGTATGAAAGCAAAGAAAAAAAAAATTAAAGCTTACAGCACCTGGTATTCCCAGGCGGTCTCCCATCCAAGTACTAACCAGGCCCGACCCTGCTTAGCTTCCGAGATCAGACGAGATCGAGCGTTCTCAGAGTGGTATGGCCGTAAGCAAGATTCGCACCTCGAAATTGCCCATTTATTTTTGCTTGTCAGCGTGTTTGTTTGCTTATATGCCTTTCCTGCTATTCCAGTTCAACTTTTATCACACTTTATCCACAACGGTAAATGTTCGTCCTTAAATTAAGTATGAAAGCAAAGAAAAAAAAAATTAAAGCTTACAGCACCTGGTATTCCCAGGCGGTCTCCCATCCAAGTACTAACCAGGCCCGACCCTGCTTAGCTTCCGAGATCAGACGAGATCGAGCGTTCTCAGAGTGGTATGGCCGTAAGCTAGATTTGTGCTTCGAAATTGCCAATTTATTTTTGCTTGTCAGCGTGTTTGTTTGCTTATATGCCTTTCCTGCTATTCCAGTTAAACTTTTATCACACTTTATTCACCACGGTACCTGTTCGTCCTTAAATTAAGCCTGAAAGCAAAGAAAAAAAAATTAAAGCTTACAGCACCTGGTATTCCCAGGCGGTCTACCATCCAAGTACTAACCAGGCCCGACCCTGCTTAGCTTCCGAGATCAGACGAGATCGAGCGTTCTCAGAGTGGTATGGCCGTAATCGAGATATGTGCTTCGAAATTGGCCATTTGTTTTTGTTGTCATCATGTTTGTTTGCTCATATGCCTTTCCTGCTATTCCAGATCAACTTTTATCACACTTTATTCACCACGGTAAATGTTCATCCTTAAATTAAGCCTGAAAGCAAAGAAAAAAAAGTTAAAGCTTACAGCACCTGGTATTCCCAGGCGGTCTCCCATTCAAGTACTAACCAGGCCCGACCCTGCTTAGCTTCCGAGATCAGACGAGATCGAGCGTTCTCAGAGTGGTATGGCCGTAAGCAAGATTCGCACCTCGAAATTGCCCATTTATTTTTGCTTGTCAGCGTGTTTGTTTGCTTATATGCCTTTCCTGCTATTCCAGTTCAACTTTTATCACACTTTATCCACAACGGTAAATGTTTGTCCTTAAATTAAGCATGAAAGCAAAGAAAAAAAAATTAAAGCTTACAGCACCTGGTATTCCCAGGCGGTCTCCCATCCAAGTACTAACCAGGCCCAACCCTGCTTAGCTTCCGAGATCAGACGAGATCGAGCGTTCTCAGAGTGGTATGGCCGTAAGCGAGATACGTGCTTCGAAATTGCCCATTTATTTTTGCTTCTCAGTGTGTTTGTTTGCTTATATGCCTTTCCTGCTATTTCAGTTCAACTTTTATCACACTTTATCCACAACGGTAAATGTTCGTCCTTAAATTAAGCATTAAAGCAAAGAAAAAAAATTCAAGCTTACAGCACCTGGTATTCCCAGGCGGTCTCCCATCCAAGTACTAACCAGGCCCGACCCTGCTTAGCTTCCGAGATCAGACGAGATCGAGCGTTCTCAGAGTGGTATGGCCGTAAGCAAGATTCGCACCTCGAAATTGCCCATTTATTTTTGCTTGTCAGCGTGTTTGTTTGCTTATATGCCTTTCCTGCTATTCCAGTTCAACTTTTATCACACTTTATCCACAACGGTAAATGTTTGTCCTTAAATTAAGCATGAAAGCAAAGAAAAAAAAATTAAAGCTTACAGCACCTGGTATTCCCAGGCGGTCTCCCATCCAAGTACTAACCAGGCCCGACCCTGCTTAGCTTCCGAGATCAGACGAGATCGAGCGTTCTCAGAGTGGTATGGCCGTAAGCGAGATACGTGCTTCGAAATTGCCCATTTATTTTTGCTTCTCAGTGTGTTTGTTTGCTTATATGCCTTTCCTGCTATTTCAGTTCAACTTTTATCACACTTTATCCACAACGGTAAATGTTCGTCCTTAAATTAAGCATTAAAGCAAAGAAAAAAAATTCAAGCTTACAGCACCTGGTATTCCCAGGCGGTCTCCCATCCAAGTACTAACCAGGCCCGACCCTGCTTAGCTTCCGAGATCAGACGAGATCGAGCGTTCTCAGAGTGGTATGGCCGTAAGCAAGATTCGCACCTCGAAATTGCCCATTTATTTTTGCTTGTCAGCGTGTTTGTTTGCTTATATGCCTTTCCTGCTATTCCAGTTCAACTTTTATCACACTTTATCCACAACGGTAAATGTTTGTCCTTAAATTAAGCATGAAAGCAAAGAAAAAAAAATTAAAGCTTACAGCACCTGGTATTCCCAGGCGGTCTCCCATCCAAGTACTGACCAGGCCCGACCCTGCTTAGCTTCCGAGATCAGACGAGATCGAGCGTTCTCAGAGTGGTATGGCCGTAAGCGAGATTCGCGCTTCAAAATTGCCCATTTATTTTTGCTTGTCAGCATGTTTGTTTGCTCATATGTCTTTCCTGCTATTCCAGTTCAACTTTTATCACACTTTATCCACAACGGTAATTGTTCGTCCTTAAATTAAGCCTGAAAGCAAAGAAAAAAAAATTAAAGCTTACAGCACCTGGTATTCCCAGGCGGTCTCCCATCCAAGTACTAACCAGGCCCGACCCTGCTTAGCTTCCGAGATCAGACGAGATCGAGCGTTCTCAGAGTGGTATGGCCGTAAGCGAGATTCGCACCTCGAAATTGCCCATTTATTTTTGCTTGTCAGCGTGTTTGTTTGCTTATATGCCTTTCCTGCTATTCCAGTTCAACTTTTATCACACTTTATCCACAACGGTAAATGTTCGTCCTTAAATTAAGTATGAAAGCAAAGAAAAAAAAAATTAAAGCTTACAGCACCTGGTATTCCCAGGCGGTCTCCCATCCAAGTTCTAACCAGGCCCGACCCTGCTTAGCTTCCGAGATCAGACGAGATCGAGCGTTCTCAGAGTGGTATGGCCGTAAGCGAGATTTGTGCTTCGAAATTGCCCATTTATTTTTGCTTGTCAGCGTGTTTGTTTGCTTATATGCCTTTCCTGCTATTCCAGTTCAACTTTTATCACACTTTATTCACCACGGTACCTGTTCGTCCTTAAATTAAGCCTGAAAGCAAAGAAAAAAAAATTAAAGCTTACAGCACCTGGTATTCCCAGGCGGTCTCCCATCCAAGTACTAACCAGGCCCGACCCTGCTTAGCTTCCGAGATCAGACGAGATCGAGCGTTCTCAGAGTGGTATGGCCGTAAGCGAGATATGTGCTTCGAAATTGGCCATTTGTTTTTGTTGTCATCATGTTTGTTTGCTCATATGCCTTTCCTGCTATTCCAGATCAACTTTTATCACACTTTATTCACCACGGTAAATGTTCATCCTTAAAATAAGCCTGAAAGCAAAGAAAAAAAAGTTAAATCTTTCAGCACCTGGTATTCCCAGGCGGTCTCCCATCCAAGTACTAACCAGGCCCGACCCTGCTTAGCTTCCGAGATCAGACGAGATCGAGCGTTCTCAGAGTGGTATGGCCGTAAGCGAGATTTGTGCTTCGAAATTGCCAATTTATTTTTGCTTGTCAGCGTGTTTGTTTGCTTATATGCCTTTCCTGCTATTCCAGTTAAACTTTTATCACACTTTATTCACCACGGTACCTGTTCGTCCTTAAATTAAGCCTGAAAGCAAAGAAAAAAAAATTAAAGCTTACAGCACCTGGTATTCCCAGGCGGTCTCCCATCCAAGTACTGACCAGGCCCGACCCTGCTTAGCTTCCGAGATCAGACGAGATCGAGCGTTCTCAGAGTGGTATGGCCGTAAGCGAGATTCGCGCTTCAAAATTGCCCATTTATTTTTGCTTGTCAGCATGTTTGTTTGCTCATATGTCTTTCCTGCTATTCCAGTTCAACTTTTATCACACTTTATCCACAACGGTAAATGTTCGTCCTTAAATTAAGCCTGAAAGCAAAGAAAAAAAAATTAAAGCTTACAGCACCTGGTATTCCCAGGCGGTCTCCCATCCAAGTACTAACCAGGCCCGACCCTGCTTAGCTTCCGAGATCAGACGAGATCGAGCGTTCTCAGATTGGTATGGCCGTAAGCGAGATTCATGCTTTGAAATTGCCCATTTATTTTAGTTGTCAGCGTGTTTGTATACTCATATGCCTTTCCTGCTATTTCAGTTCAACTTTTATCACACTTTATCCACAACGGTAAATGTTCGTCCTTAAATTAAGTATAAAAAGCAAAGAAAAAAAAAATTTAAGCTTACAGCACCTGGTATTCCCAGGCGGTCTCCCATCCAAGTACTAACCAGGCCCGACCCTGCTTAGCTTCCGAGATCAGACGAGATCGAGCGTTCTCAGAGTGGTATGGCCGTAAGCGAGATTCGCACCTCGAAATTGCCCATTTATTTTTGCTTGTCAGCGTGTTTGTTTGCTTATATGCCTTTCCTGCTATTCCAGTTTAACTTTTATCACACTTTATCCACAACGGTAAATGTTCGTCCTTAAATTAAGTATGAAAGCAAAGAAAAAAAAAATTAAAGCTTACAGCACCTGGTATTCCCAGGCGGTCTCCCATCCAAGTTCTAACCAGGCCCGACCCTGCTTAGCTTCCGAGATCAGACGAGATCGAGCGTTCTCAGAGTGGTATGGCCGTAAGCGAGATTTGCGCTTCGAAATTGCCAATTTATTTTTGATTGTCAGCGTGTTTGTTTGCTTATATGCCTTTCCTGCTATTCCAGTTAAACTTTTATCACACTTTATTCCTTTCACCTTAGAAATATTTCTAAGCTAAGAAATATGTTATCTATATCTGATGCAGAGAAGCTCGTCCATGCGTTTATGACCTCTAGAATAGACTACTGTAATGCATTACTAGGTGGATGTCCTGCATCATTAATAAACAAGCTTCAGTTAGTTCAGAATGCCGCAGCAAGAGTTCTTACTAGGTCAAGAAAATACGATCATATAACCCCAATCTTATCGTCCCTACATTGGCTTCCTATTAAGTTTCGAATAGACTACAAACTACTGCTACTCACTTATAAAGCACTAAATGGTTTGGCTCCCATGTATCTATCCAGTCTCTTAACACGCTACAATCCGTCACGCTCCCTGAGATCTCAAAACTCTGGGCTTCTAGTAGTTCCTAGAATAGCAAAGTCCACTAAAGGCGGTAGAGCATTTTCACATTTAGCTCCTAAACTCTGGAATAGTCTTCCTGACAGTGTTCGGGGTTCAGATACACTCTCCCAGTTTAAGTGTAGATTAAAAACATATCTTTTTAGCAAAGCCTACACATAACACACATCACACACATCACATCACAACCTTGTGCTCCAGAACATCTGATCACATGCACATTATCAACTTGTGCTGTTAATATCATGAACAGCAGCTACGCTAATTCCTCTCCACTGCTTCTCTTTCTCTCCCCATCCCGAGGCTTCCTGAGGTTTGGCCAGCTCCAGTCACGTCCCACCTCGTGAAGATTATGGACCTATGGATGATCATGGAGAAGTAGATGCCGAGTGTTTAAAGGCCCTGGCATGGAGAAGCTGATGCTGGATCTATGATGATCACAAATTGTTCTGTATTGTTGGAAGATTTATGACCAAACTTTTGATGTCACCCATATGAGGATGGGTTCCCCTTTGAGTCTGGTTCCTCTCAAGGTTTCTTCCTCATATCATCTAAGGGAGTTTTTCCTTGCCACTGTCGCCACGGCTGCTCATCAGGGACAAACGCACACCATTCACCTTCACTGTTGTTTTCTGTAAAGCTGCTTTGAGACAATGTCTGTTGTGAAAAGCGCTATACAAATAAACTTGACTTGACTTTATTCACCACGGTACCTGGTCGTCCTTAAATTAAGCCTGAAAGCAAAGAAAAAAAAATTAAAGCTTACAGCACCTGGTATTCCCAGGCGGTCTCCCATCCAAGTACTAACCAGGCCCGACCCTGCTTAGCTTCCGAGATCAGACGAGATCGAGCGTTCTCAGAGTGGTATGGCCGTAATCGAGATATGTGCTTCGAAATTGGCCATTTGTTTTTGTTGTCATCATGTTTGTTTGCTCATATGCCTTTCCTGCTATTCCAGATCAACTTTTATCACACTTTATTCACCACGGTAAATGTTCATCCTTAAATTAAGCCTGAAAGCAAAGAAAAAAAAGTTAAAGCTTACAGCACCTGGTATTCCCAGGCGGTCTCCCATCCAAGTACTAACCAGGCCCGACCCTGCTTAGCTTCCGAGATCAGACGAGATCGAGCGTTCTCAGAGTGGTATGGCCGTAAGCAAGATTCGCACCTCGAAATTGCCCATTTATTTTTGCTTGTCAGCGTGTTTGTTTGCTTATATGCCTTTCCTGCTATTCCAGTTCAACTTTTATCACACTTTATCCACAACGGTAAATGTTTGTCCTTAAATTAAGCATGAAAGCAAAGAAAAAAAAATTAAAGCTTACAGCACCTGGTATTCCCAGGCGGTCTCCCATCCAAGTACTAACCAGGCCCGACCCTGCTTAGCTTCCGAGATCAGACGAGATCGAGCGTTCTCAGAGTGGTATGGCCGTAAGCGAGATACGTGCTTCGAAATTGCCCATTTATTTTTGCTTCTCAGTGTGTTTGTTTGCTTATATGCCTTTCCTGCTATTTCAGTTCAACTTTTATCACACTTTATCCACAACGGTAAATGTTCGTCCTTAAATTAAGCATTAAAGCAAAGAAAAAAAATTCAAGCTTACAGCACCTGGTATTCCCAGGCGGTCTCCCATCCAAGTACTAACCAGGCCCGACCCTGCTTAGCTTCCGAGATCAGACGAGATCGAGCGTTCTCAGAGTGGTATGGCCGTAAGCAAGATTCGCACCTCGAAATTGCCCATTTATTTTTGCTTGTCAGCGTGTTTGTTTGCTTATATGCCTTTCCTGCTATTCCAGTTCAACTTTTATCACACTTTATCCACAACGGTAAATGTTTGTCCTTAAATTAAGCATGAAAGCAAAGAAAAAAAAATTAAAGCTTACAGCACCTGGTATTCCCAGGCGGTCTCCCATCCAAGTACTGACCAGGCCCGACCCTGCTTAGCTTCCGAGATCAGACGAGATCGAGCGTTCTCAGAGTGGTATGGCCGTAAGCGAGATTCGCGCTTTAAACTTGCCCATTTATTTTTGCTTGTCAGCATGTTTGTTTGCTCATATGTCTTTCCTGCTATTCCAGTTCAACTTTTATCACACTTTATCCACAACGGTAATTGTTCGTCCTTAAATTAAGCCTGAAAGCAAAGAAAAAAAAATTAAAGCTTACAGCACCTGGTATTCCCAGGCGGTCTCCCATCCAAGTACTAACCAGGCCCGACCCTGCTTAGCTTCCGAGATCAGACGAGATCGAGCGTTCTCAGAGTGGTATGGCCGTAAGCAAGATTCGCACCTCGAAATTGCCCATTTATTTTTGCTTGTCAGCGTGTTTGTTTGCTTATATGCCTTTCCTGCTATTCCAGTTCAACTTTTATCACACTTTATCCACAACGGTAAATGTTCGTCCTTAAATTAAGTATGAAAGCAAAGAAAAAAAAAATTAAAGCTTACAGCACCTGGTATTCCCAGGCGGTCTCCCATCCAAGTACTAACCAGGCCCGACCCTGCTTAGCTTCCGAGATCAGACGAGATCGAGCGTTCTCAGAGTGGTATGGCCGTAAGCTAGATTTGTGCTTCGAAATTGCCAATTTATTTTTGCTTGTCAGCGTGTTTGTTTGCTTATATGCCTTTCCTGCTATTCCAGTTAAACTTTTATCACACTTTATTCACCACGGTACCTGTTCGTCCTTAAATTAAGCCTGAAAGCAAAGAAAAAAAAATTAAAGCTTACAGCACCTGGTATTCCCAGGCGGTCTACCATCCAAGTACTAACCAGGCCCGACCCTGCTTAGCTTCCGAGATCAGACGAGATCGAGCGTTCTCAGAGTGGTATGGCCGTAATCGAGATATGTGCTTCGAAATTGGCCATTTGTTTTTGTTGTCATCATGTTTGTTTGCTCATATGCCTTTCCTGCTATTCCAGATCAACTTTTATCACACTTTATTCACCACGGTAAATGTTCATCCTTAAATTAAGCCTGAAAGCAAAGAAAAAAAAGTTAAAGCTTACAGCACCTGGTATTCCCAGGCGGTCTCCCATCCAAGTACTAACCAGGCCCGACCCTGCTTAGCTTCCGAGATCAGACGAGATCGAGCGTTCTCAGAGTGGTATGGCCGTAAGCAAGATTCGCACCTCGAAATTGCCCATTTATTTTTGCTTGTCAGCGTGTTTGTTTGCTTATATGCCTTTCCTGCTATTCCAGTTCAACTTTTATCACACTTTATCCACAACGGTAAATGTTC
This sequence comes from Silurus aristotelis, assembly GCF_946808225.1. Lineage (NCBI taxonomy): Eukaryota > Metazoa > Chordata > Actinopteri > Siluriformes > Siluridae > Silurus > Silurus aristotelis. The sequence goes on from NW_028149111.1 coordinate 58,441, forward strand.
GTCCTTAAATTAAGTATGAAAGCAAAGAAAAAAAAAATTAAAGCTTACAGCACCTGGTATTCCCAGGCGGTCTCCCATCCAAGTACTAACCAGGCCCGACCCTGCTTAGCTTCCGAGATCAGACGAGATCGAGCGTTCTCAGAGTGGTATGGCCGTAAGCGAGATACGTGCTTCGAAATTGCCCATTTATTTTTGCTTCTCAGTGTGTTTGTTTGCTTATATGCCTTTCCTGCTATTTCAGTTCAACTTTTATCACACTTTATCCACAACGGTAAATGTTCGTCCTTAAATTAAGCATTAAAGCAAAGAAAAAAAATTCAAGCTTACAGCACCTGGTATTCCCAGGCGGTCTCCCATCCAAGTACTAACCAGGCCCGACCCTGCTTAGCTTCCGAGATCAGACGAGATCGAGCGTTCTCAGAGTGGTATGGCCGTAAGCAAGATTCGCACCTCGAAATTGCCCATTTATTTTTGCTTGTCAGCGTGTTTGTTTGCTTATATGCCTTTCCTGCTATTCCAGTTCAACTTTTATCACACTTTATCCACAACGGTAAATGTTTGTCCTTAAATTAAGCATGAAAGCAAAGAAAAAAAAATTAAAGCTTACAGCACCTGGTATTCCCAGGCGGTCTCCCATCCAAGTACTAACCAGGCCCGACCCTGCTTAGCTTCCGAGATCAGACGAGATCGAGCGTTCTCAGAGTGGTATGGCCGTAAGCGAGATACGTGCTTCGAAATTGCCCATTTATTTTTGCTTCTCAGTGTGTTTGTTTGCTTATATGCCTTTCCTGCTATTTCAGTTCAACTTTTATCACACTTTATCCACAACGGTAAATGTTCGTCCTTAAATTAAGCATTAAAGCAAAGAAAAAAAATTCAAGCTTACAGCACCTGGTATTCCCAGGCGGTCTCCCATCCAAGTACTAACCAGGCCCGACCCTGCTTAGCTTCCGAGATCAGACGAGATCGAGCGTTCTCAGAGTGGTATGGCCGTAAGCAAGATTCGCACCTCGAAATTGCCCATTTATTTTTGCTTGTCAGCGTGTTTGTTTGCTTATATGCCTTTCCTGCTATTCCAGTTCAACTTTTATCACACTTTATCCACAACGGTAAATGTTTGTCCTTAAATTAAGCATGAAAGCAAAGAAAAAAAAATTAAAGCTTACAGCACCTGGTATTCCCAGGCGGTCTCCCATCCAAGTACTGACCAGGCCCGACCCTGCTTAGCTTCCGAGATCAGACGAGATCGAGCGTTCTCAGAGTGGTATGGCCGTAAGCGAGATTCGCGCTTCAAAATTGCCCATTTATTTTTGCTTGTCAGCATGTTTGTTTGCTCATATGTCTTTCCTGCTATTCCAGTTCAACTTTTATCACACTTTATCCACAACGGTAATTGTTCGTCCTTAAATTAAGCCTGAAAGCAAAGAAAAAAAAATTAAAGCTTACAGCACCTGGTATTCCCAGGCGGTCTCCCATCCAAGTACTAACCAGGCCCGACCCTGCTTAGCTTCCGAGATCAGACGAGATCGAGCGTTCTCAGAGTGGTATGGCCGTAAGCGAGATTCGCACCTCGAAATTGCCCATTTATTTTTGCTTGTCAGCGTGTTTGTTTGCTTATATGCCTTTCCTGCTATTCCAGTTCAACTTTTATCACACTTTATCCACAACGGTAAATGTTCGTCCTTAAATTAAGTATGAAAGCAAAGAAAAAAAAAATTAAAGCTTACAGCACCTGGTATTCCCAGGCGGTCTCCCATCCAAGTTCTAACCAGGCCCGACCCTGCTTAGCTTCCGAGATCAGACGAGATCGAGCGTTCTCAGAGTGGTATGGCCGTAAGCGAGATTTGTGCTTCGAAATTGCCCATTTATTTTTGCTTGTCAGCGTGTTTGTTTGCTTATATGCCTTTCCTGCTATTCCAGTTCAACTTTTATCACACTTTATTCACCACGGTACCTGTTCGTCCTTAAATTAAGCCTGAAAGCAAAGAAAAAAAAATTAAAGCTTACAGCACCTGGTATTCCCAGGCGGTCTCCCATCCAAGTACTAACCAGGCCCGACCCTGCTTAGCTTCCGAGATCAGACGAGATCGAGCGTTCTCAGAGTGGTATGGCCGTAAGCGAGATATGTGCTTCGAAATTGGCCATTTGTTTTTGTTGTCATCATGTTTGTTTGCTCATATGCCTTTCCTGCTATTCCAGATCAACTTTTATCACACTTTATTCACCACGGTAAATGTTCATCCTTAAAATAAGCCTGAAAGCAAAGAAAAAAAAGTTAAATCTTTCAGCACCTGGTATTCCCAGGCGGTCTCCCATCCAAGTACTAACCAGGCCCGACCCTGCTTAGCTTCCGAGATCAGACGAGATCGAGCGTTCTCAGAGTGGTATGGCCGTAAGCGAGATTTGTGCTTCGAAATTGCCAATTTATTTTTGCTTGTCAGCGTGTTTGTTTGCTTATATGCCTTTCCTGCTATTCCAGTTAAACTTTTATCACACTTTATTCACCACGGTACCTGTTCGTCCTTAAATTAAGCCTGAAAGCAAAGAAAAAAAAATTAAAGCTTACAGCACCTGGTATTCCCAGGCGGTCTCCCATCCAAGTACTGACCAGGCCCGACCCTGCTTAGCTTCCGAGATCAGACGAGATCGAGCGTTCTCAGAGTGGTATGGCCGTAAGCGAGATTCGCGCTTCAAAATTGCCCATTTATTTTTGCTTGTCAGCATGTTTGTTTGCTCATATGTCTTTCCTGCTATTCCAGTTCAACTTTTATCACACTTTATCCACAACGGTAAATGTTCGTCCTTAAATTAAGCCTGAAAGCAAAGAAAAAAAAATTAAAGCTTACAGCACCTGGTATTCCCAGGCGGTCTCCCATCCAAGTACTAACCAGGCCCGACCCTGCTTAGCTTCCGAGATCAGACGAGATCGAGCGTTCTCAGATTGGTATGGCCGTAAGCGAGATTCATGCTTTGAAATTGCCCATTTATTTTAGTTGTCAGCGTGTTTGTATACTCATATGCCTTTCCTGCTATTTCAGTTCAACTTTTATCACACTTTATCCACAACGGTAAATGTTCGTCCTTAAATTAAGTATAAAAAGCAAAGAAAAAAAAAATTTAAGCTTACAGCACCTGGTATTCCCAGGCGGTCTCCCATCCAAGTACTAACCAGGCCCGACCCTGCTTAGCTTCCGAGATCAGACGAGATCGAGCGTTCTCAGAGTGGTATGGCCGTAAGCGAGATTCGCACCTCGAAATTGCCCATTTATTTTTGCTTGTCAGCGTGTTTGTTTGCTTATATGCCTTTCCTGCTATTCCAGTTTAACTTTTATCACACTTTATCCACAACGGTAAATGTTCGTCCTTAAATTAAGTATGAAAGCAAAGAAAAAAAAAATTAAAGCTTACAGCACCTGGTATTCCCAGGCGGTCTCCCATCCAAGTTCTAACCAGGCCCGACCCTGCTTAGCTTCCGAGATCAGACGAGATCGAGCGTTCTCAGAGTGGTATGGCCGTAAGCGAGATTTGCGCTTCGAAATTGCCAATTTATTTTTGATTGTCAGCGTGTTTGTTTGCTTATATGCCTTTCCTGCTATTCCAGTTAAACTTTTATCACACTTTATTCCTTTCACCTTAGAAATATTTCTAAGCTAAGAAATATGTTATCTATATCTGATGCAGAGAAGCTCGTCCATGCGTTTATGACCTCTAGAATAGACTACTGTAATGCATTACTAGGTGGATGTCCTGCATCATTAATAAACAAGCTTCAGTTAGTTCAGAATGCCGCAGCAAGAGTTCTTACTAGGTCAAGAAAATACGATCATATAACCCCAATCTTATCGTCCCTACATTGGCTTCCTATTAAGTTTCGAATAGACTACAAACTACTGCTACTCACTTATAAAGCACTAAATGGTTTGGCTCCCATGTATCTATCCAGTCTCTTAACACGCTACAATCCGTCACGCTCCCTGAGATCTCAAAACTCTGGGCTTCTAGTAGTTCCTAGAATAGCAAAGTCCACTAAAGGCGGTAGAGCATTTTCACATTTAGCTCCTAAACTCTGGAATAGTCTTCCTGACAGTGTTCGGGGTTCAGATACACTCTCCCAGTTTAAGTGTAGATTAAAAACATATCTTTTTAGCAAAGCCTACACATAACACACATCACACACATCACATCACAACCTTGTGCTCCAGAACATCTGATCACATGCACATTATCAACTTGTGCTGTTAATATCATGAACAGCAGCTACGCTAATTCCTCTCCACTGCTTCTCTTTCTCTCCCCATCCCGAGGCTTCCTGAGGTTTGGCCAGCTCCAGTCACGTCCCACCTCGTGAAGATTATGGACCTATGGATGATCATGGAGAAGTAGATGCCGAGTGTTTAAAGGCCCTGGCATGGAGAAGCTGATGCTGGATCTATGATGATCACAAATTGTTCTGTATTGTTGGAAGATTTATGACCAAACTTTTGATGTCACCCATATGAGGATGGGTTCCCCTTTGAGTCTGGTTCCTCTCAAGGTTTCTTCCTCATATCATCTAAGGGAGTTTTTCCTTGCCACTGTCGCCACGGCTGCTCATCAGGGACAAACGCACACCATTCACCTTCACTGTTGTTTTCTGTAAAGCTGCTTTGAGACAATGTCTGTTGTGAAAAGCGCTATACAAATAAACTTGACTTGACTTTATTCACCACGGTACCTGGTCGTCCTTAAATTAAGCCTGAAAGCAAAGAAAAAAAAATTAAAGCTTACAGCACCTGGTATTCCCAGGCGGTCTCCCATCCAAGTACTAACCAGGCCCGACCCTGCTTAGCTTCCGAGATCAGACGAGATCGAGCGTTCTCAGAGTGGTATGGCCGTAATCGAGATATGTGCTTCGAAATTGGCCATTTGTTTTTGTTGTCATCATGTTTGTTTGCTCATATGCCTTTCCTGCTATTCCAGATCAACTTTTATCACACTTTATTCACCACGGTAAATGTTCATCCTTAAATTAAGCCTGAAAGCAAAGAAAAAAAAGTTAAAGCTTACAGCACCTGGTATTCCCAGGCGGTCTCCCATCCAAGTACTAACCAGGCCCGACCCTGCTTAGCTTCCGAGATCAGACGAGATCGAGCGTTCTCAGAGTGGTATGGCCGTAAGCAAGATTCGCACCTCGAAATTGCCCATTTATTTTTGCTTGTCAGCGTGTTTGTTTGCTTATATGCCTTTCCTGCTATTCCAGTTCAACTTTTATCACACTTTATCCACAACGGTAAATGTTTGTCCTTAAATTAAGCATGAAAGCAAAGAAAAAAAAATTAAAGCTTACAGCACCTGGTATTCCCAGGCGGTCTCCCATCCAAGTACTAACCAGGCCCGACCCTGCTTAGCTTCCGAGATCAGACGAGATCGAGCGTTCTCAGAGTGGTATGGCCGTAAGCGAGATACGTGCTTCGAAATTGCCCATTTATTTTTGCTTCTCAGTGTGTTTGTTTGCTTATATGCCTTTCCTGCTATTTCAGTTCAACTTTTATCACACTTTATCCACAACGGTAAATGTTCGTCCTTAAATTAAGCATTAAAGCAAAGAAAAAAAATTCAAGCTTACAGCACCTGGTATTCCCAGGCGGTCTCCCATCCAAGTACTAACCAGGCCCGACCCTGCTTAGCTTCCGAGATCAGACGAGATCGAGCGTTCTCAGAGTGGTATGGCCGTAAGCAAGATTCGCACCTCGAAATTGCCCATTTATTTTTGCTTGTCAGCGTGTTTGTTTGCTTATATGCCTTTCCTGCTATTCCAGTTCAACTTTTATCACACTTTATCCACAACGGTAAATGTTTGTCCTTAAATTAAGCATGAAAGCAAAGAAAAAAAAATTAAAGCTTACAGCACCTGGTATTCCCAGGCGGTCTCCCATCCAAGTACTGACCAGGCCCGACCCTGCTTAGCTTCCGAGATCAGACGAGATCGAGCGTTCTCAGAGTGGTATGGCCGTAAGCGAGATTCGCGCTTTAAACTTGCCCATTTATTTTTGCTTGTCAGCATGTTTGTTTGCTCATATGTCTTTCCTGCTATTCCAGTTCAACTTTTATCACACTTTATCCACAACGGTAATTGTTCGTCCTTAAATTAAGCCTGAAAGCAAAGAAAAAAAAATTAAAGCTTACAGCACCTGGTATTCCCAGGCGGTCTCCCATCCAAGTACTAACCAGGCCCGACCCTGCTTAGCTTCCGAGATCAGACGAGATCGAGCGTTCTCAGAGTGGTATGGCCGTAAGCAAGATTCGCACCTCGAAATTGCCCATTTATTTTTGCTTGTCAGCGTGTTTGTTTGCTTATATGCCTTTCCTGCTATTCCAGTTCAACTTTTATCACACTTTATCCACAACGGTAAATGTTCGTCCTTAAATTAAGTATGAAAGCAAAGAAAAAAAAAATTAAAGCTTACAGCACCTGGTATTCCCAGGCGGTCTCCCATCCAAGTACTAACCAGGCCCGACCCTGCTTAGCTTCCGAGATCAGACGAGATCGAGCGTTCTCAGAGTGGTATGGCCGTAAGCTAGATTTGTGCTTCGAAATTGCCAATTTATTTTTGCTTGTCAGCGTGTTTGTTTGCTTATATGCCTTTCCTGCTATTCCAGTTAAACTTTTATCACACTTTATTCACCACGGTACCTGTTCGTCCTTAAATTAAGCCTGAAAGCAAAGAAAAAAAAATTAAAGCTTACAGCACCTGGTATTCCCAGGCGGTCTACCATCCAAGTACTAACCAGGCCCGACCCTGCTTAGCTTCCGAGATCAGACGAGATCGAGCGTTCTCAGAGTGGTATGGCCGTAATCGAGATATGTGCTTCGAAATTGGCCATTTGTTTTTGTTGTCATCATGTTTGTTTGCTCATATGCCTTTCCTGCTATTCCAGATCAACTTTTATCACACTTTATTCACCACGGTAAATGTTCATCCTTAAATTAAGCCTGAAAGCAAAGAAAAAAAAGTTAAAGCTTACAGCACCTGGTATTCCCAGGCGGTCTCCCATCCAAGTACTAACCAGGCCCGACCCTGCTTAGCTTCCGAGATCAGACGAGATCGAGCGTTCTCAGAGTGGTATGGCCGTAAGCAAGATTCGCACCTCGAAATTGCCCATTTATTTTTGCTTGTCAGCGTGTTTGTTTGCTTATATGCCTTTCCTGCTATTCCAGTTCAACTTTTATCACACTTTATCCACAACGGTAAATGTTCGTCCTTAAATTAAGTATGAAAGCAAAGAAAAAAAAAATTAAAGCTTACAGCACCTGGTATTCCCAGGCGGTCTCCCATCCAAGTACTAACCAGGCCCGACCCTGCTTAGCTTCCGAGATCAGACGAGATCGAGCGTTCTCAGAGTGGTATGGCCGTAAGCTAGATTTGTGCTTCGAAATTGCCAATTTATTTTTGCTTGTCAGCGTGTTTGTTTGCTTATATGCCTTTCCTGCTATTCCAGTTAAACTTTTATCACACTTTATTCACCACGGTACCTGTTCGTCCTTAAATTAAGCCTGAAAGCAAAGAAAAAAAAATTAAAGCTTACAGCACCTGGTATTCCCAGGCGGTCTACCATCCAAGTACTAACCAGGCCCGACCCTGCTTAGCTTCCGAGATCAGACGAGATCGAGCGTTCTCAGAGTGGTATGGCCGTAATCGAGATATGTGCTTCGAAATTGGCCATTTGTTTTTGTTGTCATCATGTTTGTTTGCTCATATGCCTTTCCTGCTATTCCAGATCAACTTTTATCACACTTTATTCACCACGGTAAATGTTCATCCTTAAATTAAGCCTGAAAGCAAAGAAAAAAAAGTTAAAGCTTACAGCACCTGGTATTCCCAGGCGGTCTCCCATCCAAGTACTAACCAGGCCCGACCCTGCTTAGCTTCCGAGATCAGACGAGATCGAGCGTTCTCAGAGTGGTATGGCCGTAAGCAAGATTCGCACCTCGAAATTGCCCATTTATTTTTGCTTGTCAGCGTGTTTGTTTGCTTATATGCCTTTCCTGCTATTCCAGTTCAACTTTTATCACACTTTATCCACAACGGTAAATGTTTGTCCTTAAATTAAGCATGAAAGCAAAGAAAAAAAAATTAAAGCTTACAGCACCTGGTATTCCCAGGCGGTCTCCCATCCAAGTACTAACCAGGCCCAACCCTGCTTAGCTTCCGAGATCAGACGAGATCGAGCGTTCTCAGAGTGGTATGGCCGTAAGCGAGATACGTGCTTCGAAATTGCCCATTTATTTTTGCTTCTCAGTGTGTTTGTTTGCTTATATGCCTTTCCTGCTATTTCAGTTCAACTTTTATCACACTTTATCCACAACGGTAAATGTTCGTCCTTAAATTAAGCATTAAAGCAAAGAAAAAAAATTAAAGCTTACAGCACCTGGTATTCCCAGGCGGTCTCCCATCCAAGTACTAACCAGGCCCGACCCTGCTTAGCTTCCGAGATCAGACGAGATCGAGCGTTCTCAGAGTGGTATGGCCGTAAGCAAGATTCGCACCTCGAAATTGCCCATTTATTTTTGCTTGTCAGCGTGTTTGTTTGCTTATATGCCTTTCCTGCTATTCCAGTTCAACTTTTATCACACTTTATCCACAACGGTAAATGTTTGTCCTTAAATTAAGCATGAAAGCAAAGAAAAAAAAATTAAAGCTTACAGCACCTGGTATTCCCAGGCGGTCTCCCATCCAAGTACTAACCAGGCCCGACCCTGCTTAGCTTCCGAGATCAGACGAGATCGAGCGTTCTCAGAGTGGTATGGCCGTAAGCGAGATACGTGCTTCGAAATTGCCCATTTATTTTTGCTTCTCAGTGTGTTTGTTTGCTTATATGCCTTTCCTGCTATTTCAGTTCAACTTTTATCACACTTTATCCACAACGGTAAATGTTCGTCCTTAAATTAAGCATTAAAGCAAAGAAAAAAAATTCAAGCTTACAGCACCTGGTATTCCCAGGCGGTCTCCCATCCAAGTACTAACCAGGCCCGACCCTGCTTAGCTTCCGAGATCAGACGAGATCGAGCGTTCTCAGAGTGGTATGGCCGTAAGCAAGATTCGCACCTCGAAATTGCCCATTTATTTTTGCTTGTCAGCGTGTTTGTTTGCTTATATGCCTTTCCTGCTATTCCAGTTCAACTTTTATCACACTTTATCCACAACGGTAAATGTTTGTCCTTAAATTAAGCATGAAAGCAAAGAAAAAAAAATTAAAGCTTACAGCACCTGGTATTCCCAGGCGGTCTCCCATCCAAGTACTGACCAGGCCCGACCCTGCTTAGCTTCCGAGATCAGACGAGATCGAGCGTTCTCAGAGTGGTATGGCCGTAAGCGAGATTCGCGCTTCAAAATTGCCCATTTATTTTTGCTTGTCAGCATGTTTGTTTGCTCATATGTCTTTCCTGCTATTCCAGTTCAACTTTTATCACACTTTATCCACAACGGTAATTGTTCGTCCTTAAATTAAGCCTGAAAGCAAAGAAAAAAAAATTAAAGCTTACAGCACCTGGTATTCCCAGGCGGTCTCCCATCCAAGTA
>NW_028149110.1:0-15000 GCF_946808225.1 Silurus aristotelis
GTAAGTGAGTGTAAGTGTGTAAGTGTGAGTGAGTAAATGAATGTGAGTGTGGGAGTGTGGGTGAGTGAGTGAGTGTGGGTGAGTGAGTGTGGGTGAGTGAGTGTGGGTGAGTGAGTGTGGGTGAGTGAGTGAGTGTGAGTGTGTGAGTGAGTGAGTTAGTGTGGGTAAGTGAGTGTGGGTGAGTGAGTGAGTGAGTTAGTGTGGGTAAGTGAGTGTGGGTGGGTGAGTGAGTGAGTCAGTGTGGGTGAGTGAGTCAGTGTGGGTGAGTGAGTCAGTGTGGGTAAGTGAGTGTGGGTGAGTGAGTGAGTGTGGGTGAGTGGGTGAGTGTGAGTGAGTGAGTGTGGGTGAGTGAGTGAGTGTGGGTAAGTGAGTGAGTGTGGGTGGGTAAGTGAGTGTGGGTGGGTAAGTGAGTGTGGGTGGGTAAGTTAGTGAGGGTGAGTGACGGAGTGTGGGTGGGTAAGTGAGTGAGTGAGTGTGGGTGAGTGAGTGAGTGAATGTGAGGGTGGGCGTGTGGGTGAGTGAGTGAGTGAGGGTGAGTGAGTGAGTGAGTGAGTGTGGGTGAGTAAGTGAGTGTGGGAGTGTGGGTGGGTGAGTGAGTGAGGGTGAGTGAGTGAGTGTTGGTAAGTGAGTGTGGGTGAGTAAGTGAGTGTGGGTGAGTGAGTGTGGGTAAGTGAGTGTGGGAGTGTGGGTGAGTGAGTGAGTGTGGGTGAGTGAGGGAGTGTGGGAGTGTGAGTGTGTGAGTGAGTGTGTGGGTGAGTGAATGAGGGTGAGTGTGGGAGTGTGCGTGAGTCAGTGAGTGTGGGCAAGTGAGTGTGGGTGTGGGTGAGTGGGTGAGTGAGTGAGTGTCGGTGAGTGAGTAAATGTGGGTGAGTGAGTGAGTGAAAGTGAGTGAGAGAGTGTGGGTGAGTGAGTGAGTGTGGGTGAGAGAGTGTGGGAGTGTGGGTGAGTGTGGGAGTGTGGGTGAGTGAGTGTGGGAGTGTGGGAGTGTGGGTGAGTAAGTGGGTGAGTGAGTGAGGGTGAGTGGGTAAGTGAGTGTGGGTGAGTGAGTGTGGGTGTGTGAGTGAGTGTGGGTGGGTGAGTGAGTGAGTGAGTGTGGGTGAGTGAGTGTGGGAGTGTGGGTGAGTGAGTGTGGGTAAGTGAGTGTGGGTGAGTGAGTGAGTAATTGTGAATGTGGGAGTGTGGGTGAGTGAATGTGTGTGTGGGCGTGTGGGTGAGTGAGTGTGGGAGTGTGGGTGAGTGAGTGTGGGTGAGTCGGTGAGTGAGTGTGGGTGAGTGAGTGAGTGAGTGAGTGAGTGAGTGCGGGTGAGTAAGTGAGTGTGGGTGAGTGAGTGTGGGAGTGTGGGTGAGTGAGTGTGGGTGAGTGAGTGTGGGAGTGTGGGTGAGTGAGTGTGGGAGCGTGTATGAGTGAGTGTGGGAGTGTGGGTGAGTGATTGTGGGTGGGTGAGTGGGTGAGTGAGTGTGGGAGTGTGGGTGAGTGAACGTGGGTGAGTGAGTGTGGGAGCGTGGGTGAGTGAGTGTGAGAGCGTGGGTGAGTGAGTGTGGGAGCGTGGGTGAGTGAGTGTGGGAGCGTGGGTGAGTGAGTGTGGGAGCGTGGGTGAGTGAGTGAGTGTGGGTGAGTGAGTGTGGGAGCGTGGGTGAGTGAGTGTGGGTAAGTGAGTGTGGGTGAGTGAGTGTCGGTGAGTGAGTGAGGAAGTGTGGGTGAGTGAGTGTCGGTGAGTAAATGAGGAAGTGTGAGTGAGTGAGTGTGGGTGAGTGAGTGAGAAAGTGTGAGTGAGTGAGTGAGTGTGGGAGCGTGGGTGAGTGAGCGTGGGTAAGTGAGTGTGGGTGAGTGAGTGTGGGAGTGTGGGAGTGTGGGTGGGTGAGTGTGGGTGAGTGAATGTGGGTGAGTGAGTGAGTGAGTGAGTGAGTGCGGGTGAGTAAGTGAGTGTGGGTGAGTGAGTGTGGGAGTGTGGGTGAGTGAGTGTGGGTGAGTGAGTGTGGGAGTGTGGGTGAGTGAGTGTGGGAGCGTGTATGAGTGAGTAATTGTGAATGTGGGAGTGTGGGTGAGTGAATGTGTGTGTGGGCGTGTGGGTGAGTGAGTGTGGGAGTGTGGGTGAGTGAGTGTGGGTGAGTCGGTGAGTGAGTGTGGGTGAGTGAGTGAGTGAGTGAGTGAGTGAGTGCGGGTGAGTAAGTGAGTGTGGGTGAGTGAGTGTGGGAGTGTGGGTGAGTGAGTGTGGGTGAGTGAGTGAGAAAGTGTGAGTGAGTGAGTGAGTGTGGGAGCGTGGGTGAGTGAGCGTGGGTAAGTGAGTGTGGGTGAGTGAGTGTGGGAGTGTGGGAGTGTGGGTGGGTGAGTGTGGGTGAGTGAATGTGGGTGAGTGAGTGAGTGAGTGAGTGAGTGAGTGCGGGTGAGTAAGTGAGTGTGGGTGAGTGAGTGTGGGAGTGTGGGTGAGTGAGTGTGGGTGAGTGAGTGTGGGAGTGTGGGTGAGTGAGTGTGGGAGCGTGTATGAGTGAGTGTGGGAGTGTGGGTGAGTGATTGTGGGTGGGTGAGTGGGTGAGTGAGTGTGGGAGTGTGGGTGAGTGAACGTGGGTGAGTGAGTGTGGGAGCGTGGGTGAGTGAGTGTGGGAGCGTGGGTGAGTGAGTGTGGGAGCGTGGGTGAGTGAGTGTGGGAGCGTGGGTGAGTGAGTGAGTGTGGGTGAGTGAGTGTGGGAGTGTGGGTGAGTGAGTGTGGGAGCGTGGGTGAGTGAGTGTGGGTAAGTGAGTGTGGGTGAGTGAGTGTCGGTGAGTGAGTGAGGAAGTGTGGGTGAGTGAGTGTCGGTGAGTAAATGAGGAAGTGTGAGTGAGTGAGTGTGGGTGAGTGAGTGAGAAAGTGTGAGTGAGTGAGTGAGTGTGGGAGCGTGGGTGAGTGAGCGTGGGTAAGTGAGTGTGGGTGAGTGAGTGTGGGAGTGTGGGAGTGTGGGTGGGTGAGTGTGGGTGAGTGAATGTGGGAGTGTGGGTGAGTGAGTGTGGAAGTGTGGGTGAGTGAGTGTGGGAGTGTGGGTGAGTGAGTGTGCGAGTGTGCGAGTGTGGGTAAGTGAGTGTGCGAGTGTGGGTGAGTGTGCGAGTGTGGGTGTGCGAGTGTGGGTGAGTGAGCGTGGGTGAGTGAGCGTGGGAGTGTGGGTGTGTGAGCGTGGGTGAGTGAGTGTGTGAGTGAGTGTGTGAGTGTGGGTGAGGGAGTGTGGGTGAGTGAGTGTGGGAGTGTGGGTGAGTGAGTGTGGAAGTGTGGGTGTGGGAGTGTGGGTGAGTGAGTGTGAAAGTGTGGGTGAGTGAGTGTGGGAGTGTGGGTAAGTGAGTGTGGGAGTGTGGGTGAGTGAGTGTGGGAGTGTGGGTGAATGAGTGTGGAAGTGTGGGTGAATGAGTTTGGAAGTGTGGGTAAATGAGTGTGGGAGTGTGGGTAAGTGAGTGTGGGTAAGTGAGTGTGGGTGAGTGAGTGTGGGAGTGTGGGTGAGTGAGTGTGGGTAAGTGTGGGAGTGTGGGTGAGTGAGTGTGGAAGTGTGGGTGAGTGAGTGTGGAAGTGTGGGTGAGTGAGTGTGGGTGAGTGAGTGTGGGAGTGTGGGTAAATGAGTGTGAGTGTGTGTGAGTGAGTGTGGGAGTGTGGTTGAGTAAGTGTGGGTGAGTGCGTGTGGGAGTGTGGGTGAGTGAGTGTGAAAGTGTGGGTGAGTGAGTGTGGGAGTGTGGGTGAGTGAGTGTGGGAGTGTGGGTGAGTGAGTGTGGGAGTGTGGGTGAATGAGTGTGGAAGTGTGGGTGAGTGAGTGTGGGTGGGTGAGTGTGGGAGTGTGGGAGTGTGGGTAAATGAGTGTGGGTGAGTGAGTGTGGGTGAGTGAGTGAGTGTGAGTGTGTGGGAGTGTGGGTGAGTGAGTGAGTGTGAGTGTGTGGGTGTGTGGGTGAGTGAGTGTGGGTGAGTAAGTGTGGGTGAGTGAGTGTGGGAGTGTGGGTGAGTGAGTGTGGGTGAGTGAGTGTGGGAGTGTGGGTGAGTGAGTGTGGGAGTGTGGGTGAGTGAGTGTGGGAGTGTGGGTGTGTGAGTGTGGGAGTGTGGGTGAATGAGTGTGGAAGTGTGGGTGAGTGAGTGAGTGAGTGTGGGAGTGTGGGTGAGTGAGTGTGGGAGTGTGGGTGAGTGAGTGTGGAAGTGTGGGTGAGTGAGTGTGGAAGTGTGGGTGAGTGAGTGTGGAAGTGTGGGTGAGTGAGTGTGGGTGAGTGAGTGTGGGAGTGTGGGTGTGGGTGTGGGTGAGTGAGTGTGGGAGTGTGGGTGAGTGAGTGTGGGTGAGTGAGTGTGGGAGTGTGAGTGTGGGAGTGTGGGAGTGTGGGTGAGTGAGTGTGGGAGTGTGGGTGAGTAAGTGTGGGTGAGTAAGTGTGGGAGTGTGGGTAAGTGTGGGTGAGTAAGTGTGGAAGTGTGGGTGAGTGAGTGTGGGAGTGTGGGTGAGTGATTGTGGGTGGGTGAGTGAGTGTGGGAGTGTGGGTGAGTGAGTGTGGGAGTGTGGGTGAGTGAGTGTGGGAGTGTGGGTGAGTGATTGTGGGTGGGTGAGTGGGTGAGTGAGTGTGGGAGTGTGGGTGAGTGAACGTGGGTGAGTGAGTGTGGGAGTGTGGGTGAGTGAGTGTGGAAGGGTGGGTGAGTGAGTGTGGGTGAGTGAGTGTGGAAGCGTGGGTGAGTGAGTGTGGGAGCGTGGGTGAGTGAGTGTGGGAGCGTGGGTGAGTAAGTGTGGGAGCGTGGGTGAGTGAGTGAGTGTGGGTGAGTGAGTGTGGGAGCGTGGGTGAGTGAGTGTGGGAGCGTGGGTGAGTGAGCGTGGGTAAGTGAGTGTGGGTGAGTGAGTGTCGGTGAGTGAGTGAGGAAGTGTGGGTGAGTGAGTGTCGGTGAGTGAGTGAGGAAGTGTGGGTGAGTGAGTGAGTGTGGGAGCGTGGGTAAGTGAGTGTGGGTGAGTGAGTGTGGGAGTGTGGGAGTGTGGGTGGGTGAGTGTGGGAGTGTGGGTGAATGTGGGAGTGAGTGTGGGAGTGAGCGTGGGTGAGTGAGTGTGGGAGTGTGGGTGAGTGATTGTGGGAGTGTGGGTGAGTGAGTGTGGAAGTGTGGGTGAGTGAGTGTGGGTGAGTGAGTGTGGGTGAGTGAGTGTGGGTGAGTGAGTGTGGGTAAGTGAGTGTGGGTGAGTGAGTGTGGGTGAGTGAGTGTGGGTGAGTGAGTGTGCGAGTGTGGGTGAGTGAGTGTGTGAGTGTGGGTGTGCGAGTGTGAGTGAGTGAGCGTGGGTAAATGAGTGTGGGAGTGTGGGTGAGTGAGCGTGGGTGAGTGAGTGTGGGAGTGTGGGTGAGTGAGTGTGGAAGTGTGGGTGAGTGAGTGTCGGTGAGTGAGTGTGGGAGTGTGGGTGAGTGAGTGTGAAAGTGTGGGTGAGTGAGTATGGGAGTGTAAGTGAGTGAGTGTGGGAGTGTGGGTGAGTGAGTGTGGGAGTGTGGGTGAGTGAGTGTTGGAGTGTGGGTGAATGAGTGTGGAAGTGTGGGTAAATGAGTGTGGGAGTGTGGGTGAGTGAGTGTGGGTGAGTGAGTGTGGGAGTGTGGGTGAGTGAGTGTGGGTAAGTGTGGGAGTGTGGGTGAGTGAGTGTGGAAGTGTGGGTGAGTGAGTGTGGAAGTGTGGGTGAGTGAGTGTGGGTGAGTGAGTGTGGGAGTGTGGGTGTGAGTGAGTGTGAGTGTGTGTGAGTGAGTCTGGGTGAGTGAGTGTGGGTGAATAAATGTGGGTGAGTGAGTGTGGGAGTGTGGGTGAGTGAGTGTGGGAGTGTGGGTGAGTGAGTGTGGGAGTGTGGGTGAATGAGTGTGGGAGTGTGGGTGAATGAGTGTGGATGTGTGGGTGAGTGAGTGAGTGAGTGTGGGAGTGTGGGTGAGTGAGTGTGGGTGAGTGTGGGAGTGTGGGTGAGTGAGTGTGGAAGTGTGGGTGAGTGAGTGTGGAAGTGTGGGTGAGTGAGTGTGGGTGGGTGAGTGTGGGAGTGTGGGTGAGTAAGTGTGGGTGGGTGAGTGTGGGAGTGTGGGTGAGTAAGTGTGGGTGAGTGAGTGTGGGTGAGTGAGTGTGGGAGTGTGGGTGAGTAAGTGTGGGTGAGTGAGTGTGGGTGAGTGAGTGTGGGAGTGTGAGTGAGTGAGTGTGGGTGAGTGAGTGTGGGAGTGTGGGTGAGTGAGTGTGGGTGTGTGGGTGAGTGAGTGTGGGTGAGTGTGGGAGTGTGGGTGAGTAAGTGTGGAAGTGTGGGTGAGTGAGTGTGGGAGTGTGGGTGAGTGAGTGTGGGTGAGTGAGTGTGGGAGTGTGAGTGTGGGTGAGTTAGTGTGGGAGTGTGGGTGAGTGAGTGTGGGTGAGTGAGTGTGGGAGTGTGGGTGAGTGAGTGTGGGTGAGTGAGTGTGGGTGAGTGAGTGTGGGTGAGTGAGTGTGGGTGAGTGTGGGAGTGTGGGTGAGTAAGTGTGGAAGTGTGGGTGAGTGAGTGTGGGTGAGTGAGTGTGGGTGAGTGAGTGTGGGAGTGTGGGTGAATGAGTGTGTAAGTGTGGGTGAGTGAGTGAGTGAGTGAGTGTGGAAGTGTGGGTGAGTGAGTGTGGAAGTGTGGGTGAGTGAGTGTTGGAGTGTGGGTGAGTGAGTGTGGGTGAGTGAGTGTGGGAGTGTGGGTGAATGAGTGTGGAAGTGTGGGTGAGTGAGTGAGTGTGGGAGTGTGGGTGAGTGAGTGTGGGTGAGTGTGGGAGTGTGGGTGAGTGAGTGTGAAAGTGTGGGTGAGTGAGTGTGGAAGTGTGGGTGAGTGAGTGTGGGTGAGTGAGTGTGGGTGAGTGAGTGTGGGTGAGTGAGTGTGGGAGTGTGGGTGAGTAAGTGTGGGTGAGTGAGTGTGGGTGAGTGAGTGTGGGTGAGTTAGTGTGGGAGTGTGAGTGTGGGAGTGTGGGTGAGTGAGTGTGGGTGAGTGAGTGTGGGTGTGTGGGTGAGTGAGTGTGGGTGAGTGAGTGTGGGTGAGTGTGGGAGTGTGGGTGAGTAAGTGTGGAAGTGTGGGTGAGTGAGTGTGGGAGTGTGGGTGAGTGAGTGTGGGTGAGTGAGTGTGGGAGTGTGAGTGTGGGAGTGTGAGTGAGTGAGTGTGGGTGAGTAAGTGTGGGTGAGTGAGTGTGGGAGTGTGGGTGAGTGAGTGTGGGTGTGTGGGTGAGTGAGTGTGGGTGAGTGAGTGTGGGTGAGTGTGGGAGTGTGGGTGAGTAAGTGTGGAAGTGTGGGTGAGTGAGTGTGGGACTGTGGGTGAGTGAGTGTGGGTGAGTGAGTGTGGGTGAGTGAGTGTGGGAGTGTGGGTGTGGGTGAGTTAGTGTGGGAGTGTGGGTGAGTGAGTGTGGGTGAGTGAGTGTGGGAGTGTGGGTGAGTGAGTGTGGGTGAGTGAGTGTGGGAGTGTGGGTGAGTGAGTGTGGGTGAGTGTGGGAGTGTGGGTGAGGAAGTGTGGGTGAGTGAGTGTGGGAGTGTGGGTGAGTGAGTGTGGGTGAGTGAGTGTGGGAGTGTGGGTGAGTGAGTGTGGGAGTGTGGGTGAATGAGTGTGTAAGTGTGGGTGAGTGAGTGAGTGAGTGTGGAAGTGTGGGTGAGTGAGTGTGGGTGAGTGTGGGAGTGTGGGTGAGTAAGTGTGGAAGTGTGGGTGAGTGAGTGTGGGAGTGTGGGTGAGTGAGTGTGGGTGAGTGAGTGTGGGAGTGTGGGTGAATGAGTGTGGAAGTGTGGGTGAGTGAGTGTGGGAGTGTGGGTGAGTGAGTGTGGGTGAGTGTGGGAGTGTGGGTGAGTGAGTGTGGAAGTGTGGGTGAGTGAGTGTGGAAGTGTGGGTGAGTGTGGGTGAGTGAGTGTGGGTGAGTGAGTGTGGGAGTGTGGGTGAGTGAGTGTGGGTGAGTGTGGGAGTGTGGGTGAGTGAGTGTGGGAGTGTGTGTGAGTGAGTGTGGGTGAGTGAGTGTGGGAGTGTGGGTGAGTAAGTGTGGGTAAGTGAGTGTGGGTGAGTTAGTGTGGGAGTGTGAGTGTGGGAGTGTGGGTGAGTGAGTGTGGGTGAGTGAGTGTGGGTGTGTGGGTGAGTGAGTGTGGGTGAGTGAGTGTGGGTGAGTGTGGGAGTGTGGGTGAGTAAGTGTGGAAGTGTGGGTGAGTGAGTGTGGGAGTGTGGGTGAGTGAGTGTGGGTGAGTGAGTGTGGGAGTGTGGGTGTGGGTAAGTTAGTGTGGGAGTGTGGGTGAGTGAGTGTGGGTGAGTGAGTGTGGGAGTGTGGGTGAGTAAGTGTGGAAGTGTGGGTGAGTGAGTGTGGGAGTGTGGGTGAGTGTGGGTGAGTGTGGGAGTGTGGGTGAGTAAGTGTGGAAGTGTGGGTGAGTGAGTGTGGGAGTGTGGGTGAGTGAGTGTGGGTGAGTGGGTGAGTGAGTGTGGGAGTGTGGGTGAGTGAGTGTGGGTGAGTGAATGTGGGAGTGTGAGTGAGTGAGTGTGGGTGAGTGTGGGAGTGTGGGTGAGTAAGTGTGGAAGTGTGGGTGAGTGAGTGTGGGAGTGTGGGTGAGTGTGGGTGAGTGTGGGAGTGTGGGTGAGTAAGTGTGGAAGTGTGGGTGAGTGAGTGTGGGAGTGTGGGTGAGTGAGTGTGGGTGAGTGAATGTGGGAGTGTGAGTGAGTGAGTGTGGGTGAGTGTGGGAGTGTGGGTGAGTAAGTGTGGAAGTGTGGGTGAGTGAGTGTGGGAGTGTGGGTGAGTGAGTGTGGGAGTGTGAGTGTGGGAGTGTGAGTGTGGGAGTGTGAGTGAGTGAGTGTGGGTGAGTGAGTGTGGGTGAGTGAGTGTGGGAGTGTGGGTGAGTGAGTGTGGGTGTGTGGGTGAGTGAGTGTGGGTGAGTGAGTGTGGGTGAGTGTGGGAGTGTGGGTGAGTAAGTGTGGAAGTGTGGGTGAGTGAGTGTGGGTGAGTGAGTGTGGGTGAGTGAGTGTGGGAGTGTGGGTGTGGGTGAGTTAGTGTGGGAGTGTGGGTGAGTGAGTGTGGGTGAGTGAGTGTGGGAGTGTGGGTGAGTGAGTGTGGGTGAGTGAGTGTGGGAGTGTGGGTGAGTGAGTGTGGGTGAGTGTGGGAGTGTGGGTGAGTAAGTGTGGAAGTGTGTGTGGGTGAGTGAGTGTGGGTGAGTGAGTGTGGGAGTGTGGGTGAATGAGTGTGTAAGTGTGGGTGAGTGAGTGAGTGAGTGTGGAAGTGTGGGTGAGTGAGTGTGGGTGAGTGTGGGAGTGTGGGTGAGTAAGTGTGGAAGTGTGGGTGAGTGAGTGTGGGAGTGTGGGTGAGTGAGTGTGGGTGAGTGAGTGTGGGAGTGTGGGTGAATGAGTGTGGAAGTGTGGGTGAGTGAGTGAGGGAGTGTGGGTGAGTGAGTGTGGGTGAGTGTGGGAGTGTGGGTGAGTGAGTGTGGAAGTGTGGGTGAGTGAGTGTGGAAGTGTGGGTGAGTAAGTGTGGGTGAGTGAGTGTGGGTGAGTTAGTGTGGGAGTGTGAGTGTGGGAGTGTGGGTGAGTGAGTGTGGGTGAGTGAGTGTGGGTGTGTGGGTGAGTGAGTGTGGGTGAGTGAGTGTGGGTGAGTGTGGGAGTGTGGGTGAGTAAGTGTGGAAGTGTGGGTGAGTGAGTGTGGGAGTGTGGGTGAGTGAGTGTGGGTGAGTGAGTGTGGGAGTGTGGGTGTGGGTAAGTTAGTGTGGGAGTGTGGGTGAGTGAGTGTGGGTGAGTGAGTGTGGGAGTGTGGGTGAGTGAGTGTGGGTGAGTGAGTGTGGAAGTGTGGGTGAGTGTGGGAGTGTGGGTGAGTAAGTGTGGAAGTGTGGGTGAGTGAGTGTGGGAGTGTGGGTGAGTGAGTGTGGGTGAGTGTGGGAGTGTGGGTGAGTAAGTGTGGAAGTGTGGGTGAGTGAGTGTGGGAGTGTGGGTGAGTGAGTGTGGGTGAGTGAGTGTGGGAGTGTGGGTGTGGGTAAGTTAGTGTGGGAGTGTGGGTGAGTGAGTGTGGGTGAGTGAGTGTGGGAGTGTGGGTGAGTGAGTGTGGAAGTGTGGGTGAGTGTGGGAGTGTGGGTGAGTAAGTGTGGAAGTGTGGGTGAGTGAGTGTGGGAGTGTGGGTGAGTGAGTGTGGGTGAGTGAGTGTGGGTGAGTGTGGGAGTGTGGGTGAGTAAGTGTGGAAGTGTGGGTGAGTGAGTGTGGGAGTGTGGGTGAGTAAGTGTGGAAGTGTGGGTGAGTGAGTGTGGGTGAGTGAGTGTGGGTGAGTGTGGGAGTGTGGGTGAGTAAGTGTGGATGTGTGGGTGAGTGAGTGTGGGAGTGTGGGTGAGTGAGTGTGGGTGAGTGAGTGTGGGAGTGTGGGTGTGGGTAAGTTAGTGTGGGAGTGTGGGTGAGTGAGTGTGGGTGAGTGAGTGTGGGAGTGTGGGTGAGTGAGTGTGGGTGAGTGAGTGTGGGTGAGTGAGTGTGGAAGTGTGGGTGAGTGTGGGAGTGTGGGTGAGTAAGTGTGGAAGTGTGGGTGAGTGAGTGTGGGAGTGTGGGTGAGTGTGGGTGAGTGTGGGAGTGTGGGTGAGTAAGTGTGGAAGTGTGGGTGAGTGAGTGTGGGAGTGTGGGTGAGTGAGTGTGGGTGAGTGAGTGTGGGAGTGTGGGTGTGGGTAAGTTAGTGTGGGAGTGTGGGTGAGTGAGTGTGGGTGAGTGAGTGTGGGAGTGTGGGTGAGTGAGTGTGGGTGAGTGAGTGTGGAAGTGTGGGTGAGTGTGGGAGTGTGGGTGAGTAAGTGTGGAAGTGTGGGTGAGTGAGTGTGGGAGTGTGGGTGAGTGAGTGTGGGTGAGTGAGTGTGGGTGAGTGAGTGTGGGAGTGTGGGTGAGTGAGTGTGGGTGAGTGAGTGTGGAAGTGTGGGTGAGTGTGGGAGTGTGGGTGAGTAAGTGTGGAAGTGTGGGTGAGTGAGTGTGGGAGTGTGGGTGAGTGAGTGTGGGTGAGTGAGTGTGGGTGAGTGAGTGTGGGAGTGTGGGTGAGTGAGTGTGGGTGAGTGATTGTGGGAGTGTGGGTGAGTGAGTGTGGGTGAGTGAGTGTGGGAGTGTGGGTGTGGGTGAGTTAGTGTGGGAGTGTGGGTGAGTGAATGTGGGTGAGTGAGTGTGGGTGAGTGAGTGTGGGAGTGTGGGTGAGTGAGTGTGGGTGAGTGAGTGTGGGAGTGTGGGTGAGTGAGTGTGGGTGAGTGAGTGTGGGTGAGTGTGGGTGAGTAAGTGTGGAAGTGTGGGTGAGTGAGTGTGGTAGTGTGGGTGAGTGAGTGTGGGAGTGTGGGTGAGTGAGTGTGGGAGTGTGGGTGAGTGAGTGTGGGAGTGTGGGTGAGTGAGTGTGGGTGAGTGAGTGTGGGTGAGTGAGTGTGGGAGTGTGGGTGAGTGAGTGTGGGAGTGTGGGTGAGTGAGTGTGGGAGTGTGGGTGAGTGAGTGTGGGTGAGTGTGGGAGTGTGGGTGAGTAGGTGTGGAAGTGTGGGTGAGTGAGTGTGGGAGTGTGGGTGAGTGAGTGTGGGTGAGTGAGTGTGGGTGAGTGAGTGTGGGAGTGTGGGTGTGGGTGTGGGTGAGTAAGTGTGGGAGTGTGGGTGAGTGAGTGTGGGTGAGTGAGTGTGGGAGTGTGGGTGAGTGAGTGTGGGTGAGTGTGGGAGTGTGGGAGTGTGGGTGTGTGTGAGTGAGTGTGGGAGTTTGGGTGAGTGAGTGTGGGTGAGTGAGTGTGGGAGTGTGGGTGTGGGTGTGGGTGAGTGAGTGTGGGAGTTTGGGTGAGTGAGTGTGGGTGAGTGAGTGTGGGAGTGTGGGTGAGTGAGTGTGGGTGAGTGAGTGTGGGAGTGTGGGTGTGGGTGAGTTAGTGTGGGAGTGTGGGTGAGTGAGTGTGGGTGAGTGAGTGTGGGAGTGTGGGTGAGTGAGTGTGGGTGAGTGAGTGTGGGAGTGTGGGTGAGTGAGTGTGGGTGAGTGAGTGTGGGAGTGTGGGTGAGTGAGTGTGGGTGAGTGTGGGTGAGTAAGTGTGGAAGTGTGGGTGAGTGAGTGTGGGAGTGTGGGTGAGTGAGTGTGGGAGTGTGGGTGTGGGTGTGGGTGAGTGAGTGTGGGAGTGTGGGTGAGTGAGTGTGGGTGAGTGAGTGTGGGTGAGGGAGTGTGGGAGTGTGGGTGAGTGAGTGTGGGAGTGTGGGTGAGTGAGTGTGGGTGAGTGAGTGTGGGAGTGTGGGTGAGTGTGGGTGAGTGTGGGTGAATGTGGGAGTGTGGGTGAGTAAGTGTGGAAGTGTGGGAGTGTGGGTGAGTGAGTGTGGGTGAGTGAGTGTGGGTGAGTGAGTGTGGGTGAGTGAGTGTGGGAGTGTGGGTGTGGGTGAGTTAGTGTGGGAGTGTGGGTGAGTGAGTGTGGGTGAGTGAGTGTGGGAGTGTGGGTGAGTGAGTGTGGGTGAGTGAGTGTGGGAGTGTGGGTGAGTGAGTGTGGGTGAGTGAGTGTGGGAGTGTGGGTGAGTGAGTGTGGGTGAGTGTGGGTGAGTAAGTGTGGAAGTGTGGGTGAGTGAGTGTGGGAGTGTGGGTGAGTGAGTGTGGGAGTGTGGGTGAGTGAGTGTGGGAGTGTGGGTGAGTGAGTGTGGGAGTGTGGGTGAGTGAGTGTGGGTGAGTGAGTGTGGGTGAGTGAGTGTGGGAGTGTGGGTGAGTGAGTGTGGGAGTGTGGGTGAGTGAGTGTGGGAGTGTGGGTGAGTGAGTGTGGGTGAGTGTGGGAGTGTGGGTGAGTAGGTGTGGAAGTGTGGGTGAGTGAGTGTGGGAGTGTGGGTGAGTGAGTGTGGGTGAGTGAGTGTGGGTGAGTGAGTGTGGGAGTGTGGGTGTGGGTGTGGGTGAGTGAGTGTGGGAGTGTGGGTGAGTGAGTGTGGGTGAGTGAGTGTGGGAGTGTGGGTAAGTGAGTGTGGGTGAGTGTGGGAGTGTGGGAGTGTGGGTGTGTGTGAGTGAGTGTGGGAGTTTGGGTGAGTGAGTGTGGGTGAGTGAGTGTGGGAGTGTGGGTGTGGGTGTGGGTGAGTGAGTGTGGGAGTTTGGGTGAGTGAGTGTGGGTGAGTGAGTGTGGGAGTGTGGGTGAGTGAGTGTGGGTGAGTGAGTGTGGGAGTGTGGGTGTGGGTGAGTTAGTGTGGGAGTGTGGGTGAGTGAGTGTGGGTGAGTGAGTGTGGGAGTGTGGGTGAGTGAGTGTGGGTGAGTGAGTGTGGGAGTGTGGGTGAGTGAGTGTGGGTGAGTGAGTGTGGGAGTGTGGGTGAGTGAGTGTGGGTGAGTGTGGGTGAGTAAGTGTGGAAGTGTGGGTGAGTGAGTGTGGGAGTGTGGGTGAGTGAGTGTGGGAGTGTGGGTGTGGGTGTGGGTGAGTGAGTGTGGGAGTGTGGGTGAGTGAGTGTGGGTGAGTGAGTGTGGGTGAGGGAGTGTGGGAGTGTGGGTGAGTGAGTGTGGGAGTGTGGGTGAGTGAGTGTGGGTGAGTGAGTGTGGGAGTGTGGGTGAGTGTGGGTGAGTGTGGGTGAGTGTGGGTGAGTGTGGGTGAATGTGGGAGTGTGGGTGAGTAAGTGTGGAAGTGTGGGTGAGTGAGTGTGGGAGTGTGGGTGAGTGAGTGTGGGTGAGTGAGTGTGGGTGAGTGAGTGTGGGTGAGTGAGTGTGGGAGTGTGGGTGTGGGTGAGTGAGTGTTGGAGTGTGGGTGTGGGTGAGTGAGTGTGGGAGTGTGGGTGAGTGAGTGTGGGTGAGTGAGTGTGGGAGTGTGGGTGAGTGAGTGTGGGTGAGTGTGGGAGTGTGGGTGAGTAAGTGTGGAAGTGTGGGTGAGTGAGTGTGGAAGTGTGGGTGAGTGAGTGTGGGTGAGTGAGTGTGGGTGAGTGAGTGTGGGTGTGGGTGTGGGTGAGTGAGTGTGGGAGTGTGGGTGAGTGAGTGTGGGTGAGTGAGTGTGGGAGTGTGGGTGAGTGAGTGTGGGAGTGTGGGTGAGTGAGTGTGGGAGTGTGGGTGAGTGAGTGTGGGTAAGTGAGTGTGGGAGTGTGGGTGAGTGAGTGTGGGAGTGTGGGTGAGTGGGTGAGTGAGTGTGGGTGAGTGAGTGAGTGAGTGGAAGAGAGAGAGAGACAGAGAGAACTCGTGTAGGTCGCTTATACTGGGCTTTGAGCTCATTTATTTTCCGAACTCTTACTTCGGGCTGCTGATGCTCCGTTTCTACAACGTGTCTATGTTTAGTTTTGTAATCGTGTTTAATGTTTACACTTTTGACGACCGCAGCAGACTCTGAGCAGTTGAGACACACAGGCCTCATGCAGCTCGATGCAGGATTGCGTATTTTTTCACCCATTTGTCTCGAAAAACTCGGTTTTCAGTATCAACTTTCCTTATTTTTGATAATTGCATTGTTTTTCACTCATTGAAAGTTTTATCTGCGCATTTTTCTCTGCTGTTTTTACTGCACATCTGATCGTAGCTCCAGTGAGCATAGTAAGGATTTGGTTAAAGGATTAGGGCCTAGGGTTTAGGGTGTAGGCAGTAGGGTATAGGGTGTAGGGTGTAGGCAGTAGGGTATAGGGTGTAGGCAGTAGGGTATAGGGTGTAGGGTGTAGGCAGTAGGGTATAGGGTGTAGGCAGTAGGGTATAGGGTGTAGGGTTTAGGCAGTAGGGTATAGGGTGTAGGGTGTAAGGATTAGGGCCTAGGCTGTAGGCAGTAGGGTATAGCGTGTAGGGTGTAGGCAGTAGGGTATAGGGTGTAGGCAGTAGGGTATAGGGTGTAGGCAGTAGGGTATAGGGTGTAGGGTGTAGGCAGTAGGGTGTAGGGTGTAGGCAGTAGGGTATAGGGTGTAGGCAGTAGGGTATAGGGTGTAGGCAGTAGGGTGTAGGGTGTAGGCAGTAGGGTGTAGGCAGTAGGGTATAGGCAGTAGGGTATAGGGTGTAGGCATTAGGGTATAGGGTGTAGGGTGTAGGCAGTAGGGTGTAGGGTGTAAGGATTAGGGCCTAGGGTGTAGGGTGTAGGGTGTAGGGTGTAATGATTAGGGCCTGGGGTGTAGGCAGTAGAGTATAGCGTGTAGGGTGTAGGCAGTAGGGTATAGGGTGTAGGGTGTAGGCAGTAGGGTGTAGGGT
>NW_028149110.1:17500-25000 GCF_946808225.1 Silurus aristotelis
CACTACTCTACAACACTACACTACACTACTCTACAACACTACACTACTCTACAACACTACACTACACTACTCTACAACACTACACTACTCTACAACACTACACTACTCTACAACACTACACTACTCTACTACACTACTCTACAACACTACACTACTCTACAACACTACACTACACTACTCTACAACACTACACTACTCTACAACACTACACTACACTACTCTACAACACTACACTACACTACTCTACAACACTACACAACACTACAACACTACACTACTCTACAACACTACACAACACTACAACACTACACTACTCTACAACACTACACTACTCTACAACACTACACTACACTACTCTACAACACTACACTACACTACTCTACAACACTACACAACACTACAACACTACACTACTCTACAACACTACACTACCCTACAATACTACACTACTCTACAACACTACACTACCCTACAACACTACACTACACTACTCTACAACACTACACTACACTATTCTACAACACTACACAACACTACAACACTACACTACTCTACAACACTACACTACCCTACAACACTACACTACACTACTCTACAACACTACACTACACTACTCTACAACACTACACAACACTACAACACTACACTACTCTACAACACTACACTACCCTACAACACTACACTACACTACTCTACAACACTACACTACTCTACAACACTACACAACACTACAACACTACACTACTCTACAACACTACACTACCCTACAACACTACACTACACTACCCTACAACACTACACTACACTACTCTACAACACTACACTACACTACTCTACAACACTACACAACACTACAACACTACACTACTCTACAACACTACACTACCCTACAATACTACACTACTCTACAACACTACACTACACTACTCTACAACACTACACTACACTACTCTACAACACTACACTACCCTACAATACTACACTACTCTACAACACTACACTACACTACTCTACAACACTACACTACACTACTCTACAACACTACACTACTCTACAACACTACACTACACTACTCTACAACACTACACTACACTACTCTACAACACTACACTACTCTACAACACTACACTACACTACTCAACAACACTACACTACTCTACAACACTACACTACTCAACAACACTACACTACTCTACAACACTACGCTACACTACTCTACAACACTACTCTACAACACTACACTACACTACTCTACAACACTACAACACCACACTGCTCTACAACACTACACTACTCTACAACACTACACTACACTACTCTACAACACTACACTACACTACTCTACAACACTACACTACTCTACAAAACTACACTACTCTACAACACTACGCTACACTACTCTACAACACTACACTACTCTACAACACTACTCTACAACACTACACTACTCTACAACACTACAACACCACACTGCTCTACAACACTACACTACTCTACAACACTACACTACTCTACAACACTACACTACACTACTCTACAACACTACACTACTCTACAAAACTACACTACACTACTCTACAACACTACACTACACTACTCTACAACACTACACTACTCTACAACACTACACTACTCTACAACACTACACTACTCTACTACACTACACTACTCTACAACACTACACTACTCTACAACACTACACTACACTACTCTACAACACTACACAACACTACAACACTACACTACTCTACAACACTACACTACACTACTCTACAACACTACACTACACTACTCTACAACACTACACTACTCTACAACACTACACTACACTACTCTACAACACTACACTACACTACTCTACAACACTCTACAACACTACACTACTCTACAACACTAAACTACACTACAACACTACACTACTCTACAACACTACAGTACTTTACAACACTACACTACTCTACAACACTACACTACACTACTTTACAACACTACACTACACTACTCTACAACACTACACTACTCTACAACACTACACTACACTACTCTACAACACTACACTACTCTACTACACTACACTACAGTACTCTACAACACTACAATACACTACTCTACAACACTACACTACACTACTCTACAACACTACACTACTCTACAACACTACACTACTCTACAACACTACACTACTCTACTACACTACTCTACAGTACTCTACAACACTACACTACTCTACAACACTTCACTACTCTACAACACAACACTACACTACTCTACAACACTACTATACTCTACAACACTACACTACACTACTCTACAACACTACACTACACTACTCTACAACACTACACTACTCTACAACACTACACTACATACACTACACTACTCTACAACACTACACTACTCTACAACACTACACTACAACTCTACACTACACTACACTACTCTACAACTCTACACTACTCTACAACACTACACTACTCTACAACACTACACTACACTACACTACTCTACTCTACAACACTACACTACACTACAACTCTACACTATACTACACTACTCTACAACACTACACTACATACACTACACTACTCTACTCTACAACACTACACTACACTACAACTCTACACTATACTACACTACTCTACAACTCTACACTACACTACACTACTCTACAACACTACACTACACTACACTACACTACACTACAACTCTACACTACACTACAACTACACTACACTACAACTCTACAACTACACTACTCTACACTACACTACGATTCTACAACTACTCTACACTACACTACACTACAACTCTACAACTACACTACACTACACTACAACTGTACAACTACACTACTCTACACTACACTACAACTACCCTACACTACACTACACTACACTACAACTCTACAACTACTCTATGCTACACCACACTACACTACACTACAACTCTACAACTACACTACAACTCTACAACTACACTACTCTACACTACAACTCTACAACTACACTACACTACAACTCTAAAACTACACTACACTACAACTCTACAACTACACTACTCTACTACACTACACTACACTACTCTACAACACTACACTACACTACAACTCTACACTACAACACTACACTACTCTACGACTCTACACTACACTACTCTACAACACTACACTACACTACATACACTACACTACTCTACAACACTACACTACTCTACAACACTACTCTACAACTCTACACTACACTACTCTACAACTACATTACACTACTCTACACTACACTATTCTACAACTCTACACTACATCTACACTACTCTACACTATAACTACAACTACACTATACTACTCTACAACTCTACACTACACTACTCTACACTACAATTACACTACAACTACACTACTCTACTCTACACTACACTACTTTACACTACACTACTCTACACTACACTACAACTACACTACAACTCTACACTAATCTACATTACAACTACACCACACTACACTACTCTACACTACATTTACACTACTCTACACTACACTTCTCTACACTACACTATTCTATACTACGCTACTCTACACTACAACTACACTACACTACTCTACAACTCTACACTACAACTACACTACACTACTCTACACTACGCTACTCTACACTACACTACAACTACACTACTCTACAACTCTACACTACAACTACACTACACTACTCTACACTACAATTACACTACAACTACACTACTCTACTCTACACTACACTACTCTACAACTCTACACTACACTACTTTACACTACACTACTCTACACTACACTACAACTACACTACTCTACAACTCTACACTAATCTACACTACAACTACACCACACTACACTACTCTACACTACATTTACACTACTCTGCACTACACTACTCTACACTACACTACTCTACACTACACTACTCTACTCTACACTACACTACACTACTCTACTCTACACTACACTACTCTACACTAAACTACTCTACAACTCTACACTGCAACTACATTACACTACTCTACACTACTCTACACTACACTATTCTACAACTGTACACTACACTACATCTACACTACTCCACACAATAACTACAACTACACTACTCTACAACTACATTACACTACACTACACTATTCTACAACTCTACACTACATCTACACTACTCTACACTATAACTACAACTACACTATACTACTCTACAACTCTACACTACACTACTCTACACTACAATTACACTACAACTACACTACTCTACTCTACACTACACTACACTACACTACTTTACACTACACTACTCTACACTACACTACAACTACACTACAACTCTACACTAATCTACACTACAACTACACCACACTACACTACTCTACACTACATTTACACTACTCTACACTACACTTCTCTTCACTACACTATTCTACACTTCACTACTCTACACTACGCGACTCTACACTACAACTACACTACACTACAACTACACTACTCTACAACTCTACACTACAACTACACTACACTACTCTACACTACAATTACACTACAACTACACTACTCTACTCTACGCTACACTACTCTACAACTCTACACTACACTACTTTACACTACTCTACTCTACACTACACTACAACTACACTACTCTACAACTCTACACTAATCTACACTACAACTACACCACACTACACTACTCTACACTACATTTACACTACTCTGCACTACACTACTCTACACTACACTATTCTACACTTCACTACTCTACACTAAATTTACACTACTCTACACTACACTATTCTACACTTCACTACTCTACACTACACTACACTACACTACTCTACACTACACTATTCTACACTTCACTACTCTACATTACACTACACTACTCTACACTACGCTACTCTTCTTTACACTACAACTACACTACTCTACTCTACTCTACACTATTCTACACTACACTATTCTACACTACACAACTCTACACTACATTTACACTACTCTACACTACTCTACACTACACTATTCTACACTACACTATTCTACACTACACTACGCTACTCTACACTATTCTACACTTCACTACTCTACACTCCGCTACTCTACTCTACACTACACTACAACTACACTACTCTACACTACACTACTACACTACACTACTCTACTCTACAACTACACTACTCTACTCTACACTACTCTACACTACACTACTCTACACTACTCTACACTACACTACACTACTCTACACTTCTCTACAATACATCTACACTACAATACAACTACACTACTCTACACTACTCTACTCTACAACTACACTACTCTACACTACTCTACACTACACTACTCTACACTACTCTACACTACACTACACTACTTTACACTTCTCTACAATACATCTACACTACAATACAACTACACTACTCTACACTACTCTACTCTACACTACAACTACACTACTCTACTCTACAATACAACTACACTACGCTACACTACTCTACTCTACACTACTCTACTCTACAATACAACTACACTACGCTACACTACACTACTCTACACTACTCTACTTTACACTACTCTACAATTACACTACAACTACACTACTCTACACTTCACTACTCTACTCTTCACTACAACTACACTACACTACTTTACACTACACTACTCTACACTACACTACTCTACTCTACACTACAGTACTCTACACTTCTCTACAATACAACTACACTACTCTACAATTCAACTACACTTCAACTACACTACTCTACTCTACACTACAATTAAACTACTCTACTCTACACTACACTACTCTACACTACTCTACTCTACAATTCAGTACTCTACACTACACTACACTACACTACAACCACACTACACTACTCTACACTACACTACAATTAAACTACTCTACTCTACACTACACTACTCTACACTACTCTACTCTACAATTCAGTACTCTACACTACACTACACTACACTACAACCACACTACACTACTCTACACTACACTACAACTACACTACACTACACTACAACTACACTACACTACAACTACACTACACTACACTACAACTACACTACACTACAACTACACTACACTACTCTACACTACACTACAACTACACTACTCTACACTACAACTACACTACTCTACTCTACACTACAACTACACTACACTACTCTACACTACACTACACTACACTACACTACTCTACAACACACAACTATACACTACACTACTCTACACTACAACTACACTACACTACAACGACACTACATTACTCTACACTACACTACAACTACACTACACTACACTACAACTACACTACACTACACTACTCTACACTACAATATATTTTAAATACACTAAACTATACTACACTACCTTAATTCAAATCAATTCATGTTTATTTGTGTTGCGCTTTTAATAATGAACATTGTCTCAGAGCAGCTTTACACAGATAATGTGGTGATAAAAAGTGAAGATGTTCTTTATAAGTGTAAGTTTGTCCCTGATGAACAAGTCGGTGGAGACTGTGGTGAAGGAAAAACTCCCTGAGATGCAGAAGGAAGAAACCTTGAGAGGAACCAGACTCAAGAGGGAACCTCATCCTCATCTGGGTGCCACAGAATGTCCATTTATTACAGATAAACGATGTTGAGGTACAGTGATGGAGATCAGAGCAAACTGTAGTCCTGAGTCAGTGTAGCAGACTGTTGATATTAAATACAGTCTAAATCCATCCCCAAAGCTCCCGTTCTGGAATTCCATGGAACCACCCAAGGCATTGATGAGAAACATTCCCAGCTGCACAGAGTTGCCTCCAAAGGTGAGAACATCATCCAATGGCAGACCAGAACAAAGTAGGAAGATCCATGAAGAGGAGCAGGAACAGTCATCACTGGGGCCTCAGGAGCATGTTTAACTTGAGAGAGAGAGAGAGAGAGAGATAAGGGGTGTGTGTGAGAGAGAGAGAGAGAGAGAGAGAGAGAGAGAGAGAGAGAGAGAGAGAAGAGGGTGACAGGAAAAGAAGGATATGGATTATTAAGGATTATTATGGATATATTAATTATTATTATTACTCCTGATTGTTGTATGAAAGTTAAGTCACTGTGCAGTTTGGACTCTGGTAAGATTCACTCTGGCAGCAGAACTAAAAGGGAGAAGCAGAAGGAAACACAGACATGAGGATCTCTGGGATAAGAGACGACCCACCACACCACCATTAACAAACCTGAGTGAACGTGTGAGTGTGAGGGGACGACAGCATCCAAATATCCCAGTTCACCAAACACTCCATATCCATGATCCCTCCAGATCTGCTCCTTTACCTCACAAACACCTACTGACTAAACACTCCACTAAATAAATATGTTTTCAACCTCGACTTGAACACTGAGACTGTGTCTGAGTCCCGAACACTGATAGGAAGGTTGTTCCATAACTGTGGGGTTTATAAGAGAAACATCTGCCCCCTGCTGGAGTCTCCATTATTTGAGGTACCAAC
>NW_028149110.1:30000-32500 GCF_946808225.1 Silurus aristotelis
AGAGAAAGCCTTTTCCCTTAATTAAGACAGTTATGTTACATGTCCAGCATTCTTTTATCAAGAGAAGTGAATTTTTTCCTAATACCTACTTAAAACGGTAGAAAAGGTGACGGGTAAAAAGAATAAGTAAATAGTAAAGAAAAAAAACAAACAAACATTTAAACCGTGGGTAAAGAACACAAAAGGATTATTTTTTAAGAAAGTAGAAAATCATTTGGTCTAAAAGTTTAGTTAAGAAATGTATTTGTACAGTCATAGGAGTAAGTAGCAAAAAAGGTTAAAAAAAATGAATGAATGAATGAATGAATGAATGAATGAATGAATGGATAAACAGATAAGTGCGTGTTAAAGTTTGAGTATGTGTTTTCACTTGAAAGTTTAAGATTAGTGCTTAATTTTTGAGACTACACAGAACCTCCCAGCCTGGCCTTCAAAAGAGTTCTCATCAGCTGAACTGGATTCAGTGTTCTCCTGCCTGGTGTTTTATTTTTTCTCGTAAGCCAGGTAGCTAGTTTGGCTTGGCCTCTTATAAAATTTGTTGTACAGATTGTCTCTTTCTTTGCAGCTGAGTGTTTGGGACCAAAGATAATCAGGTTCTCTGTGAGTGTCTGCCCCAACTGCCCTGTCCAACTTCTCAGTGTATTGAACATATCTCTAAGTCTGTTGCATCTCAGGAAGAGGTGGTCCAGCGTTTCCTCTCTGCCACAGAACGGGCACGTTGTAGCTACAATTGAGTTGATATGTGCCACGTGTCTGTTTGTGGCCATGGCCCCATGAACAATCCTCCACTGTAGATCGGCTGTACGCTTCTCTATAATAGGGAGGAGCCTGGTGCCCGTAAGTCTGACCACTGTGAGTCCTTTACACCAACCAGAGAGTTTATGTGGCTGACCTTTATTGTGACTGTGTTTAATGCATTTTTGGAGGCATTTTCAAAGTTGGTGAGCTGTGGTGTCCTGATGGAGAGTAGGTTTTCTTCTTTTCGTTGCTGTTTGGCCGCCACAGAGATGGAGAGTTTGGGGAAGTGCTCCTGGTTTCCACCAGAGCCTCACTCTAAAGCCTCCCTAAATTCTGGAGGCAGTGCCTGCATTACATCCTTAATCATTTCCTGCAGCAGATGATTGGACTGGATTCCTGAGTTCAGTTATAGAATTCCAGGTTTCACTGACCCTCAAGTCCCCAAGCTTCATTATTCCAGCGCTTTGAAGTCTCTGGCGAACACTCTTTGATTTCAGGATTCCTGATTAGATCAGTGGGTTATTGAATAATAGCTCCTCATTCACACAGTAGCAGGGTTGGGTGTTTGTTCTGTCTGCCTTCAGGATGGTAATCCACACTTTAAGGACTGACTGGTAGAAAGTGGTTGTTCTTGATACGTGCATCTCTTTTAGTTTTAGGCTGAATAAATGTTTGTCGTGTCTTGCCACTGTTCTGTAATAAAAACTTTCCACTTACTCCAGTTTATTCGTACCAGGGATGCCTCTTGGTATATTGTTAGGGTATGAGTAGGGGCCTAAATGTCATGTTTTGTGATAAAACCATTACGTCATCTGCATAGGCTGATAGTACCACTGTCTCTTGCTGTCCCTGCACTAATAGACCTTGCATGGTTTTCCTGAGTTGTATTAAAAGGGGCTCTATTGCTACGCTGTACACTTGCTCCGACAAAGGGCACCCTTGCCTTAATTCCTGCTGCAACCCAAACGGACAGCTAAGCCCTTCCCCCACCTTGAGCATAATACAAGCCCCAGAGTATAAAAGTTTGATCCATGCTAAAAAAACATGTACCCACCCCAAAGGCCTCCAGTGTGTTAAAAAGATGTGTGTTTTACTCTATCAAATGCTTTTTCCTGAGCTAATGAGAAAAAACCCAAATTAAGAGAATTCAGTTTTACACAGATCAATCATGTCAAGTCCAAGGAACATTGTCCATTATTGAACATCCAGGAACACAGTATGTTTGACTTGAGTCTGTTACTGCATCACTGTGCTCTTTCAGGCTGTTCGAGAAACATTTCAATAAGATCTTATAGTATGTGCACAACAGTCATACAGGCCTCCAGTTTTTTTTTAGAACACCTGAATCACCTTTTTAGGGAGAAGAGATAAAACTGGCCGTGTACAGTTGGTGGGTAATTTCCCATTGCTTATAGACCATTTCAAAACCTCGAACAGATCTTTGCCAGAAGTGTTTGTAAAATTCCTGGTGCTCACCCAGTGGTTAGTTGCTGTACTGCATCAGATATTTCGTGGAACTCAATGTCCAATTTCAATACTTCCACTTGTCCTTTGCGTAGGGTTGGTAGTTCCTTCAGTATCTCCTCTCTGCACTGCGCATTAGTGACAAGCTTTAGGTACAGCATTTGGTTCTGAGGTCTGGTTTTCCATTCTAGATTGAAGAAGTAGGAGGTTGGGGCATCAGTGTCTTTGATGTTGGAGATGAGGGCTTCCTAAGCCTGCTCGTAAAGATATAAACCTAATGCTTTCTTTTATTTTTTAG
>NW_028149110.1:37500-68306 GCF_946808225.1 Silurus aristotelis
CTCTCTTCACTCCCCTCTCTTACTCTCTCTCTCTCTCTCTCTCTCTCTCTCTCTCTCTCTCTTACTCTCTTCACCCCCTGCCCTTTCTGTCTCTGTCTCTCTCTCTTTACCCCCCCCCCCCCTTTCTCTGCGCATGCGTTCCTCCTTTCATAAGTGATGAGGCGATTGTGAAAGAGCTGTCTCGGGATGGGCAAACCGTCCTCCCAATAAAGAGAAAATCCCCCTCAGCTGTAAGTCCCCGCTAGTTAAGCACTTGGTGGAGGATAGTGCTTATGGACCTGAATGAAGGTCTTGAGGAATTAAACGTGGCTTTTAAGTTCAGGATTGACGGGTTTGACTACAACATCTTGTTTCCACTGATTCAGAAATAAAATGTTTTAAATGTGGTCAGTTTGTGCATCTTGCTCGCGCTTGTCTCGAAAGAAAGAGTGACCCCAGTGTCTCGAAGCGACCGGGGCAGGAAGCAGCTGAACCTGCTGGAGTCGTTCCCCCTGCGGCTTCAGCTCGACCTACTGCTGAGAGCCCCGTAACTGCTGCTGCACCAGGGCCTAGGGAGCATAAACGACAAGCTCAGACTGTAGACCAGAGGTCCACTAACAACATAACCACCCCAGAGAAGCCCTGTTTGGTCGAACCGGACCGGGAGAAGCCCTGCTCAGCTGAACTGTGCCTGGAGAGGCCTTGCGAAACCAAGAAAGTCACAGTGGACTCTGGAGCACTGTTGAAGCTGCCTGCGCTGGCAGAGGCAGGCACAGGGGTGCAGAGCTGTCACCAGGAGACACCAGTCACTACACCAGTACAAGGAGATGGAGGAGACGTGGAGATGGAAGATGAGCCCCTGTTCAAAGTACCGACAAAAAAGAAAGAAGGGAGGTAGGGGACAAGGAAAAAAGCAGGCAAAGTCTGATTTAGTTTTTAAACCAGACTCACAGGAGGAACTGTTAAACGTAATATATAGCGCTGAGGACAGCGCTAAGAACCACCAAGTGGCAAAATAATGTATTAGTCGAGGAGGAAATCTTTAGATTAAAAAAGCTGATAACGAAGGCCAATAAGGAGAACTCTGATGAAGTCTGATAGATTGTGGGTTTTTTTATTTTTTATTTTTTTATTTATTTTTTTATAGTGCAGATCAAAGAATTCTGTCAACAGTACACTCTCAATGTCACAAGAGACATTGCCAGATCTCTAAAAGTTTTGGAGATAGAAATAGTGGAACTCCAGCGTTTGGAGGCCATGGGAAATCGAGGGCATATTGCCCTCAAAAGGAAAAAAGCAAAAATGAACGACCTGCTGGACACTACAGCACAGGGGGTCCCACTCATGGTTTAAAAGCGTCACTGAGATGGATGCTTCTTCTAAGTTCTTCTTCAGTTTAAAACAAAAGAATAGACAGAAAAGATTCATGCATGCTGTGCAAACAGAATCAGGGGATCTCGTGTTAGAGCCTTCTGAAATTCGCCAGCAGACAGTCAGTTTCTACTCTAAGCTGAATAGCAGTGAGAGGTCAGGGGCACAGGTAGTGGAGGAGAGATTCCTCAAGGACCTGCCAAAGCTCACAAAGTCAGTGGCCAAGGAGTTGGACCTGGAGCTGACACTGGCTGAGCTTTAGAAGGCTCTCCAGGGCATGGAGATCAGGTGGGCGCCAGGTATAGATGGTCTCCCTGTGGAGTTTTTCAAGGCATTCTGGGCAGTAACAGGGCAGGATGTCCTGGAGGTCCTACATAACAGTGTCAGAGGTGATCAGCTACCAATGAGCTGCAGAAGAGCTGTCCTGCCCTGTTGCCAAAAAAGGGAGACCTGACCCACCTGATGAACTGGTGCCCAGTGTCACTACTGTACACTGACTGCAAGCTGCTGTCAAAAGCATTAGCATTGAGACTGACAAAGTTGATGGAGCAGATCATTCACCATGACCAGACCTACAGTGTGCCTGGCAGGTCGATATTTGACAATGTATGATTAATTCGTGACATTTTGGATGTCTCCAGGCTATTGGACCTCAAGACTGGTCTGTTTCCTAGACCAGGAAAAAGATTTTGACCAGGTTGAGCATGAATATTTGTGGAAGGTGCTGGAAAGCTTTGGGTTCAACCCTGGTTTCATAGCCATGATCAGGGTGTTGTACAGTGAAATTGAGAGTCAACTGAAGGTTAATGGTGGTTTATGTGCCCCTTTTAGACAGGGCTGATCCCTCTCAGGTATGTTGTACTCTCTGGCGATTGAACCTCCTTTAATCAATCTAACAAATCGTCTTTCTGGTTTTAATATTCCACATGGCAATACTTTACTTTACCTGTCAGTGTATGCAGATGAATTAGCTGTTATGGTGGGGTCCCAGTCTGATGTAAATATTTTAATTAATGTTTTAGAAGACTTTGAGCTTTTATCATCAGCGAAAGTTAACTGGGAAAAAAAGTGAAGCAGTTTAGTTGGGGAATGGGGAGGTGGGGAACCGACACCCCCAGGAGGTTTGGTGTGGAAAAGAGGCGGTTTTAAATAATTGGGTGTCTACCTGGGGAGTAACGAGTTTTTAAGTAAAAAAACTGGGAAGGCACTGTAGAGCACATTAAGGGCAGACTGAGCAGGTGGAAGCAGCTGGTTTTGAAGATGTCCTACAGGGGGTGAATGCTGGTCATTAACAACCTGGCAGTGTCGTCTCTCTGGCAAAAGCTGGCATGTGTAAATCTGCCACCAAACCTGCTATCAAACATCCAGGCTCTGCTCGTGGAATTTTTCTGGGATGGTCTGCACTGGATTCCGCAAAATGTCTGCCCAAGGCGAGGGCTGGTTCAGCTGGCCAGCCGGACTGCACCTCAGAGACTCCTAACCAGGCCCAGGAACCTGGTTTGGAGGACAGCAGCCAGTGAACTTTTGCACATAGCAGGAGGACTGGGGCTGGACAGAACTTTGTTTTTAATGGACACATTCACATTGGATATCTCTGGATTACCAGTCTTTTACTGTGGACTTTTTAAAATATTGACTTTACAAAAAAAAAAGAAAAAAAAAAGAAAAAAGAAAGTCTTCAGAACACTACACTGGCTGCTGGGAGAGGACCTGGTCTATGGGAGTTGTCTGGACATCTCCAGTGCGACCACCCCTACACTGTGCTTGAGCTTTGATTTCCTCAAAGATCGTCACCTATCAGGAGCTGGTGAACATCGCAGGGACAGACCTGTCACGAGGGGAGGACCTGGCGGCACGTATGGGACTCCGTTCTCTGTGCATTGCTAACCAGCTCCTACACCACTGGAGGTCCACACTAACAGCAGAGGAACATGTTCAGCTGAAGGAATACAAGGAAGCTGCTCTACAGGGCCTGTATTATGGTTTTAAATAAGAATAAACTGAGTGGGATGGTGGACCCCCAGTGGAGAAATGTTTTTGGTTTTAACGTTAAAACGAAACCAGAGTGGAGACACTGTACAAACCACCAGTTAAATAAAAAAGCTGCTGACCTCCAGTGGAGGATTTTACACTGCATCATCTCAGGAATTTTTTTATTTGTATTTTAAACCCTGATGTTCTACAGGACGGTCCGTTCTGTTCACAGAGAGAAACTGTTTTTCACACTTTTACTCACTTTTCCAGGTTACAGGCACTTTTAAAACAAATTTAAATTTCCTTTAATGTGTTTTTTACTCTTCAGTGTTTTATTCTGGATTTTAAGTACGTCAGGAGAAACAAGTTTATGTGCCAGTTAATACATTTTATTTTTGGTCAAGCAAAAATGGCAATATACCTGAGCAGAAAAATCTAAATGGCTCAAAACACTGACTGGGATGACCTCAGAATCTTCTCCAGGCTTACAAAATCCAGGATTGTTGTTGATTTAAACTTGTACAAGAGTATAGGGGATCTGAAAATGTTTGAGGCTGTGTGGTGTTGTGGAGAAGCTCTTTGTTCATTAAAAGAAAAATAATTGTACTTTGCACCAGAGCTCGGCTAAATAATCACGCCAACACCCATCTTTTAACTGTCATTGATTTTATTTATGTTTATTTAATGTTATTTATTTATTTTATTTATCTGTTTTCTATTAATTTGACTTTTATATCCTGATACCTGATACCATCCAGAACATAACATGATTTATGTCAAATAAAGGATTGTAAAAGTAAAAAAAAAAAAAAAAGACACTCTCTCTCTCTCTCTCTCTCTCTCTCTCTCTCTCTCTCTCTCTCTCTCTCTCTCTCTCTCTCTCTCTCTCTCTCTCCCCCCCCCTTCTAAGTACAAACTTTTCTTTATTACTTTCAAAGTCCTTCACACTTTCCTGCCCATGCCTATCTGTCCGAGATTTTCCATTGTTGCATCCTCTGGGAGCTGATGGCATCTCAGTGACTTCTACTGCATCTTTCAAACCTCACTAAAAGAACTCGCCACACACACACACACACACCACTTCCTCTCTGCCTTGTAGGTTTTGTGCCCATATTATATGCTTCCTTGATTGTTTATGTTTTACTGCAACCCCTGGCTTTAAGGAATAAATCAAGCTTAGACATTTCTTCTGATGCTCAGGGCATTTTGAGTCACTCCAAACCTCCAAAACTTTCCAATCAGGTTATTAGTTTTGTGGGGCACAAACTGCAATGAAAGTCTAAATAATTGGGAAATTTGTAAATAGAGCACACCTATTTTTCACACTCTCCTCTGCTCACTGACAAAACCTCTGCAATCAAAACTTATTTTACTCCTGTATCCCTCACCGCCCCCCTACAGTTCTCATTGACCACCGGTACCCCTCAGTGACCACCTGCTCCCCTCACTGACCCACTACAGCCCCACTGACCCCCTCACTACCCACCAGTACCCCTTACTAACCACCTGTACACCTTACTAACCACCTGTACTTCTCACTGACTAACTGCACCCCTTACTGACCATACCCCTCACTGACTGCCTGTACCCCTTACTGACCCCGGTACCCCTCACTGACCCTCTGTACTCCTCACTGACTACAGGTACCCCTTACTGAACCTCTGCACCCCTTTACTGACACCCTGTACTCCTCACTGACCACCTGCTTCACTTACTGATCACCTGTACCCCCTCACTTAGCCCCTGTGTCCCTCACTTACCCTTTAATCCCCTTACTGAGCCCCTGCACCCCTCTCTGTCCCCCTGCACTGCTCACTGACCATACTGACCCCTCACTCTTCCACCTGTCACTGTCCCCCTGCACCCCTAATTGACCTTCTTTACCCACCTTACTAACCCCCTGCACTTCTTACTGACCAAACTGCCCTTCTGCACCTTACAATAACCAAATTGTCCAACCATTGTTCTTTCAGTTTTTTTCCTGCTCTTAAAATACTCTCTGAAACCCACCATTTAAAATCTTCTTAACTTTTTGTAAGGGTTTGTGTGTCCGTGTGCATGTGTGCGTGCGTCTGTGTGTGCGTGCGTCTGTGTGTGTGTGTGTGTATTTGTGTGTAATTATAAGCCTTGGCTTGTTTTTTCAGTCGTGTTTGTTCACTTTAAATACAAAAACAAAGCAATGTTTACACACACACACACACACACACACACAGACACACACACACACACACATTGCTTGGTACAAAGGTTGCATTGCCCTTTACACAAAAATCTACAACTACACACTGAAACAGATCTGTGGACAAACAGCATTAATCCACCTTTGTGCGTTTGTTTGTTTTTGTTTTTGTGTATGCATGTTTGTGTGTGTGTGTGTGTGTGTGTGTGTGTATGCATGTGTGTGTGTGTGTGTGTAGATGTAGGATTGATTTGGAAGGGTAAACTCTCTGATCCCGATCCCAAGTTAATTAAATGCCAATTGGATTGGCCTGCAGACTTGAATGCCACTGTCTCTGTGTCCACATACACACATGTACACACACACACACACACACACACACACACACACACACACACACACACACACACACACACACACACACATACATACACACACACATGCTAATTCTTGACCTTTCTTAGTTTGGCTCCCTGGTTTTTGTCACTCGAGGGCTTGTCCATCGTACAGTGTCGCATAATACAAACTAACAGCCTGTGTGTGTGTGTGTGTGTGTGTGTGTGTGTGTGTGTGTGTGTGTGTGTGTGTTTAAATGCACACACTATTCTTATATAAGAAGGTGGACAGCAGCTGTTTGTGGAAAATGAGGCTGTTTCTCCCAGATGTTCCTCTCCTTAAACAAGCGCTTTTTTATATTTTTAATTTGTTTATATATTTACACACACACACACACACACACACACACACACACATCTAAGATGGTGGACAGATGGAAGCCTAGAAGAAAAGGGTTTTACGTAACAGAAGCTTTACGTAAAATCGTGACAAGACAACTCGACGGCTGTGTCCCAAACTGCACAGCACACGGCAGCTAATAATGGACTATTCTGAAGATTTATGTATAACTGTAACGTGTGATTTGGGACACGGCCTGTGTGGAGGACTGTGATGGTGTACGTATCCCACAGTGCTTTGTGTGACACGTGTTGTCGATTGTTTTCAGGGCGCAGTACGGCGAAGGCATCAACTTCGTAGCAGTAAAACCCAGTAACCTGGCGACATGGGAAATCAAACAGGAAGTGGCTCCAGGCTCCGCCTCCTTTTCCATATTCTGTGAGAGGAAGCCATCCAATGAGAGGTCAGTCCTGAATCACTTCCTTAAATATGTAACCTTTCTGTTGCTATGGTGACCACTCAGCATCTACGTCTGGGTCACAAATTGGATAAAGTGTATGTTAAAATAGTGCACTAATTAGAGGCAGTGTAGAAGCTCATAACTCCTCATGTGTGAATCAACGCTGTCTTTCCAGCAAACATCTCAGACACCAGGTTTTGAGGCATTGTACTGGAGGACAGTAACGATTTCCAGACCTTATCCATTTTATTTCTCCTTCAATTCCTCGAGTTGAATCACAGAGTTTCCGAAGAATTAATCTACTTTCTTAGAGTGCACATCTTAAATTAGCTTTCTTCAGTGATTTGGGACACAGCCGCTAATTCTCTAGCACAGTGTGAGGTCAAATCCCCAAACACTGAGTCGAGGAAGAGGAGAAGAGCAAGCGGACGAGTGGGAACTGTAATTGTGAGACACGTTTGCGAGGCCGCGGCGTTTCTGCTCCGGCCTTCATTATCATGTTTTCCAGCATTCCGGAGCGCAGCAGCATTCCCAGGTGGGAAGAGTTACGGTGTCGGAGTCGTAGAGCTGTCAGAGGAGACGGCCGTAATCACCCTCCACGTTTTTACTGCATGAGAAGAAACACTTTCCACTTTAGTGGCGAGTATAACGCAGCCGACAGGAAGAAGAGAGCGAGGGATGATAAAGAAAAGGAGGAAAAGAAGGGGGGGGGTTTATTCCGATCACACCACCTGCTTTTTTATGTGCTGAGTAAAGTCTGTGGATGGAGAAAGAAAAGCAATAGAAGGAGAAAAACTAAAATAAACAGTGAATAAAACGAAGGAGAGGAAACAAGAATATTGGAGAAAAAAAAAGTTAAATTGGGAGAGATAAAGAGGAGAGGAGAAATAAACAGAAAGAGAAATGAAAGATGGATAGATCATATAGAATTAAACTATAGAGGAAATAAAGAGAGAGGAAAATAACCCGAGATGAAGAGAAAAGAGAGCAGGAGCAGAAGAATATACAGTAATAAAAGAGCAGGCAGAGGAAAATGTAAAAAGAAGAAACATATTTTGGAGGAGAAAAAGGAGGGATTTGAGAAAGTGGTGAGAAATGGAGAAAAGAAAACAGGAGAAAAAATAATAATGTGATAAATAAGAGAAATGAAGAACAGAATGATACACAGAAAAGGAGGAGGTAGAGAGAATGAAAGATAGAGAGAAAAGAAAAGAGAAAGAAGATTAAACATAAAGTGGAAAATAAAAAGCAGAGAAACAAAAGGAAAAAAATCTGAAAAAGAAACGATGACAAACGAAGAAAAAGAAAAAAAACCCATGTCCATATTTTCATTACATTTTAATACAAACACACACTAACACATATACACAAATAAACACACTAACACATACACAAATAAACACACACTAACACATACACAAATAAACACACACTAACACATACACAAATAAACACACACTAACACATACACAAATAAACACACTAACACATACACAAATAAACACACTAACACATACACAAATAAACACACACTAACACATATACGCAAATAAACACACACTAACACATATACGCAAATAAACACACTAACACATATACGCAAATAAACACACTAACACATACACAAATAAACACACACTAACACATACGCAAATAAACACACACTAACACATACACAAATAAACACACACTAACACATATACACAAATAAACACACTAACACATACACAAATAAACACACACTAACACATACGCAAATAAACACACTAACACATACACAAATAAATACACTAACACATACACAAATAAACACACACTAACACATACGCAAATAAACACACACTAACACATATACGCAAATAAACACACTCTAACACATATACGCAAATAAACACACACTAACACATACACAAATAAACACACACTAACACATACGCAAATAAACACACACTAACACATATACGCAAATAAACACACTCTAACACATATACGCAAATAAACACACTAACACATATACGCAAATAAACACACTAACACATACACAAATAAACACACACTAACACATACGCAAATAAACACACTAACACATACACAAATAAACACACTAACACATACACAAATAAACACACACTAACACATACGCAAATAAACACACACTAACACATATACACAAATAAACACACTCTAACACATATACACAAATAAACACACACTAACACACATACGCAAATAAACACACACTAACACACATACGCAAATAAACACACACTAACACATATACGCAAATAAACACACACTAACACATATACGCAAATAAACACACACTAACACATATATGCAAATAAACACACACTAACATATATACGCAAATAAACACACACTAACACATATACGCAAATAAACACACACTAACACATATACGCAAATAAACACACTCTAACCATATACACAAATAAACACACACTAACACATATACACAAATACACACATACAAATACACACATATACACAAATAAACAAACACTAACACATATACACAAATAAACACACACTAACACACAAATAAACACACACTAACACATATACACAAATAAGCACACACTAACACATATACACAAATACACACATACAAATAGACACATATACACAAATAAAAACACAAACAAATACACACAAAAACACACACTAACACATACACAAATACACACAAATACACAAATAAACACACACTAACATGTATACACAAATAAGCACACACTAACACAGACAAATACACACACATACAAATATACACAAAAACACACACTAACACATATACACAAATAAACACACACATACACAAACGCACACACACACACACATACAAATATACACAAATAAACACACACTAACACATATACACAAATAAACACACACACACACATATACACAAATAAACACACACTAACACACAAATAAACACACACTAACACATATACACAAATAAACACACACTAACACATATACACAAATACACACATACAAATACACACATATACACAAATAAACACACACTAACACATATACACAAATACACACATACAAATACACACATATACACAAATAAACACACACACACACAAATACACACACATACAAATAC
Source organism: Silurus aristotelis (assembly GCF_946808225.1). Classification (NCBI taxonomy): domain Eukaryota; kingdom Metazoa; phylum Chordata; class Actinopteri; order Siluriformes; family Siluridae; genus Silurus; species Silurus aristotelis. Next base: position 47,281 of record NW_028149110.1, read on the forward strand.
ACACAAAAACACACACTAACACATACACAAATACACACAAATACACAAATAAACACACACTAACATGTATACACAAATAAGCACACATTAACACATACACAAATACAAATATACACAAAAACACACACTAACACATATACACAAATAAACACACATACACAAACACACACACACATACAAATAAAATCACATACACAAATAAACACACACTAACACATATACACAAATAAACACACACTAACACACACAAATAAACACACACTAACACATATACACAAATAAACACACACTAACACATACACAAATACACATATACACAAATAAACACACACTAACACATATACACAAATAAACACACACTAACACACACAAATAAACACACACTAACACATATACACAAATAAACACACACTAACACATATACACAAATAAACACACACTAACACACAAATAAAAACACACTAACACATATACACAAATAAACACACACTAACACATATACACAAATACACACATACAAATACACACATATACACAAATAAACACACACTAACACATATACACAAATACACACATACAAATACACACATATACACAAATAAACACACACACACACAAATACACACACATACAAATACACACAAAAACACACACTAACACATACACAAATACACACAAATACACAAATAAACACACACTAACATGTATACACAAATAAGCACACATTAACACATACACAAATACAAATATACACAAAAACACACACTAACACATATACACAAATAAACACACACATACACAAACACACACACACATACAAATAAAATCACATACACAAATAAACACACACTAACACATACACAAATAAACACACACTAACACACACAAATAAACACACACTAACACATATACACAAATAAACACACACTAACACATACACAAATACACATATACACAAATAAACACACACTAACACATATACACAAATAAACACACACTAACACACACAAATAAACACACACTAACACATATACACAAATAAACACACACTAACACATACACAAATACACATATACACAAATAAACACACACTAACACATATACACAAATAAACACACACTAACACACAAATAAACACACACTAACACATATACACAAATAAACACACACTAACACATATACACAAATACACACATACAAATACACACATATACACAAATAAACACACACTAACACATATACACAAATACACACATACAAATACACACATATACACAAATAAACACACACACACACAAATACACACACATACAAATACACACAAAAACACACACTAACACATACACAAATACACACAAATACACAAATAAACACACACTAACATGTATACACAAATAAGCACACATTAACACATACACAAATACAAATATACACAAAAACACACACTAACACATATACACAAATAAACACACACATACACAAACACACACACACATACAAATAAAATCACATACACAAATAAACACACACTAACACATATACACAAATAAACACACACTAACACACACAAATAAACACACACTAACACATATACACAAATAAACACACACTAACACATACACAAATACACATATACACAAATAAACACACACTAACACATATACACAAATACACACATACAAATACACACATATACACAAATAAACACACACTAACACATATACACAAATTAACACACACACACACACAAATACACACACATACAAATACACACAAAAACACACACTAACACATACCCAAATACACACATATACACAAATAAACACACACTAACATGTATACACAAATAAGCACACACTAACACATACACAAATACACACACATACAAATATACACAAAAACACACACTAACACATACACAAATACACAAATAAGCACACACATTCATTCACTCAGAGACACACACACACACACACACACACACACACACACACAGACACAACACACTCACACAGATTCACACACATTCACTCCCACACACACACACACACACACACACACACACACACACACACACACACACACACACACAGACACAACACACAAATTCACTCACTCACACACACACACCCACGTAGACACACACACACACACACACACACACACACACACACACACACACACACATATACATATGTATATACACACACACAAAACACACACACACATTAATGCACACACACACACACACTCACGCACACACACACACACACACAGACAGACACACAGTTATTTAAACTTTTTCTTGTTCAGGATCTTGATCTTGTTTTTAACCCACTTTTGAGTCTAAAATAAAGTAATAATGATTATTAGATCTGTTTCTGGCTGATGGATGCTGGCAGGTTGGTGATAAACAGGGACAGATTGATGAGCGATGCAGGTGGATTCACACCTCCTCCTACACACAATACACACTCTGATATTTCTATTTATTTATTTTAGGACACAGTCTGGATGCTGGGGAAGATTTTTCTAACCCCTGGTCCTCACAACACACACACACATGTGAAAGGAGAGTGGAATATGTGTTAGATTCACACACAGCGCAGTGCAACTCAACTTCACCGAGTTTCTGCAGAACACGTTTTTCTCCGAGTGACAGAAAAGTGGATGAATCGTGTATTTAATACATGAAACACAATTAAAACGAAAATGAAAAATTAATTAAAGTGACAGAGAGCCTGTAGCGTAAACATCCTGCTGGTCCAATCGTTCTGATGATCCATTCCACAACACACCTCAGGCTCTCACAAATGATACAGGACACTTTGTGTGTGTGTGTGTGTGTGTGTGTGGGTGCGTGTGTGTGTGTGTGTGTGGGTGCGTGTGTGTGTGTGTGTGTGCGTGCGTGTGAGTGTGTGTGTGTTTAATGAGTTTCATTTCCTAGATGCGTCTTCCATTAAACTGTGTGTGGACGAAGCAACCACTTTACACCTCGATACATAATACTATAAAATCATTTAAATTAAAGAATGTGAGGACAAGTGTGAGGACAAGTGTGAGGACAGGTGTGAGGACAGGTGTGAGGACACTGATCAGACCAGTAGGGGACAAAGATAGATTCTGTGAGGAGACAGAGACAATGATAAAAGATGTATAGATGTGATTGGACAGTGATAGAGCCTGTTTTTGGACAGATGGAGACTCTGATTGGACAGATTGTGTATGTGACTGGACAGAGAAAGAGCCTGAGATTGGACATATAGAGCCTGAGATTGGACAGAGATGAAGCCTGTGATTGGACAGTGTGTGTTCCCTTGTTATTCTGTCTGATGTCAGGTGTTCCTAATCCTCTGTTATCTCCTCCTTTATCCCTCATCTCCCCATTATCTTTTTATTCCTCTTCCATTCTATCTATTCATACTTCATTACATCTTTTTATCATTCCACCCCTCTTTTACTCGCTTCATCATTCTTAAATCTTTTCTCTTATTCTTTTTATTCCTCCTTCCCTCTCTCTGTTTATCCTACATTCCACCTCTCTTTATCCCCCCCCCCTCTCTCTCTCTCTCTCAATCTCTCTCTCTCTCTCCTTTTCTCTTTACTTTATAAACAGGAAGTCCACTTCCTCCACTTCCTGTCTGATCCTAACAGCAGATGATGTAATGATGGGGGTCTGATTATAATTTTTTAACAATTGTGTTATTTTTGTTTCTGTGTGGGCTTTTATTGTGTGTGTGTGTGTGTGTGTGTGTGTGTGTGTGTATGTGTGTATGTATACGTACATGACAGGGATGTTAATTAGCGCTCGGCAGAGCTCACTGTGATGCAGCGTGTGTGTGTGTGTGTGTGTGTGTGTGTTTTGTGATGGCTCTTTGTTCTCCTGATGGACGGAGAGCGAGGGGTTTCAGTGAACAGGTGCGTCAGTGATGCATCATTTACACACTTTTTTTTTACGTCTCTCTCACACACACACACACACACACACACACACACACACACACACACACACACACACACACACTTGGGGTTGATTATCAGGCAGGTGCATCCGAGTGTATCAGTTATATTTGTGTCCAGGAGACACACACTAACACACACACTAACACACACCTCATGTGCACATCTGAGGGTGGGAGTCAGACAGAGGGGGCTGTAACTCACCCTCATGGTGGTCAACTCCAGAGATATTTAGGATTTTCTCCTCAAAACCTTCTGATCTGAGTTCCTCTGTATGTGCACAGATCAGGGTCTCGTCTCTGACAGTTTTCAGACATTTGGTCGACAGCTTAGCTGTGGTGGGATTTGAACTCATAATCTTCTGTTGAGAAGTTCGACAGCTTAACCACCTCTCCCTCCCCATGGGTTTTCCAGACTCCATCTTCTTCTCTGTTCTGCAGCTCTTTTGACTCCTCTGATCCTAAAGCTATCTTTCTTTAGCCTAATAGCTTCCCTGACCAGCGATGTTGGTGATGGAACTTCTGGACACTTTATAGATTTGAATTTGAATATGATCTTACACGTCCATGACCTCGCTCAGTACAGTGAAGTTCCTCTCTTAGTGAATATTTCAGCAGAAGAAGAGTGCTAGAGAACGAGTGTGTAATGACGGATGGTCTACATGTGTGTGTGGCAGATTTCTGTGCTCTCTCGTTGTTCAGGAGGCTGCCAGCTGCCCTTGAAGGACATAGCCTTGCCTTGTGAAGAGCACTCAAACTTGCTTTAAGCATCTGACGTCGTGGTGTGGTTGATTTTGTCACAGTGCATGAAGAAATGTCTGCATGGAAAGAAAATAAAGATCCCAGATTGGTCTGCTATCTCGAGCCTCCTGTGTCTTCATTCCCAGCCCATCTGCCATTGAGCTGACAAAGAAGCTTCTGCCAGATGCTCCCAGGCAACCCGGAAATCTCTCCTGGGTTTTCTAGGTAAATCTGTCTAGCACCCCATGCTATACATCCAACTGGCCTCCAACTGCTGATCAGCTGACAGCTCTGCCATCACCTTCACCTTTACATTAATATGACATCAAGTCTGAAGATCCAAACACAAACTCAACGGCTGATTCAGTCCACAAGTTCACCTAGAAGCAAGCTTCTGTTCTACAATTGACTTGCACAGAAGCCTTATACCATTGAGATCTGGAAAGCCGTTTCTCCTACATAACTGCGCTACTCCCGGGTATCTCCATCGTTCACCAACATCAGCTTTAATCATCCTCGATCACATGGAGTAAGTAGGAATTTCCTTTTGAGCACCTTCTCTTTCTTCTCTGTGAAATCTCACCTGCTTTAAAAAAGAAAGAAAGAAAAAGAAATGTTTTATACATGATAAACGCACTTTACAGCACAGTGAAATTCTCACAGTAATGTTAAGATGCTGGGGTCAGAGCAAGCCCCTGGAGCACAGAGGGTTAAGGGCCTTGCTCAAGGGTCCCAAGAGCGGCAGCTTGGAGATACAAGGGCTTGAACCCTCAACGTTCTGATCAGTAACCCAGAGCCTTAAACACTGTGCTGCCACTCCCTATTTTGGTCCCTACATACAAACAGTTAAGAGTTTTCTTTCCTGAGACTCAAAATCTCATGAAGGCAAGAACTCGGTCCAACATGGGAGACTTTTTGAGGTGGTGTAAGAAAGTTTGGAGATTCGCTCTGTTTTCTACACTACATTTGGCACTATATTACGCACACAGATGTACACAGGGCCGTGTCTTTTGCCACACTGATATATTTAAGTTGGTGCGTCCTGTGACTGTGCGTATTGCATTGTGCTGGGGTGTTACAAAACTAATCTCCAAACCTTGTGATAACATCTTGTATATCTCGTATATTCTGAGGATCCTCACAATGGATATGAAGATGCCTGTAAAAACTCCAGAGTAGGACAAAGAAGACAAAAAAGTTTGGTACGGGTGACGTTACTGTATATGGATGTAAGGTGGAGTATATCTGTTCCAACACCTCACCTTATCTCATCTCATCTCACTCACACACTCACTCACTCACTCCCTCACTCACTCACTCATTTGCTCACTCACACACTCACTCACTCACACACTCACTCACTCACACACTTACTCACACACTCACTCACTCACACACTCACTCACTCACTCATCTAAACACTCACTCACTCACTCACTCACTCACTCACTCATCTAAACACTCACTCACTCACTCACTCACTCACTCACTCACTCACTCATTTACTCACACACTCACTCACTCATTAACTCACTCACACACTCACTCACTCACACACTCACACACTCACTCACTCACTCACACACTCCCTCACACACTCACTCACTCACTCACTCACACACTCCCTCACTCACTCACACACTCACTCACTCACACACTCACTCACTCACTCACTCACTCATCTAAACACTCACTCACTCACTCACACACTCACTCATCTAAACACTCACTCACTCACTCACTCACTCACTCACTCACTCATTTGCTCACTCACACACTCACTCACTCACACACTCACTCACTCACACACTTACTCACACACTCACTCACTCACTCACTCATCTAAACACTCACTCACTCACTCACTCACTCATCTAAACACTCACTCACTCACTCACTCATTTACTCACTCATTTACTCACACACTCACTCACTCATTAACTCACTCACACACTCACTCACTCACACACTCACTCACTCACTCACACACTCCCTCACACACTCACTCCCTCACTCACACACTCCCTCACTCACTCACTCACACACTCACTCACTCACACACTCACTCACTCACTCATCTAAACACTCTCTTACTCACACACTCACTCATCTAAACACTCACTCACTCACACACTCACTCACACACTCATTCACTCACTCATTTACTCACACACTCACTCACTCATTAACTCACTCACACACTCACTCACACACTCACACACTCACTCACTCACTCACTCACACACTCCCTCACTCACTCACTTACTCACTCACTCACACACTCACTCACTCACTCACTCACTCACTCACTCACACACTCACTCACTCACACACTCACTCACTCACACACTTACTCACACACTCACTCACTCACACACTCACTCACTCACTCATCTAAACACTCACTCACACACTCACTTATCTAAACACTCACGCACTCACTCACTCACACACTCACTCACTCACTCACTCACTCACTCACTCACTCACTCATTTACTCACACACTCACTCACTCATTTACTCACTCACACACTCACTCACTCACACACTCACACACTCACTCACTCACTCACTCACTCACACACTCCCTCACACACTCACTCACTCAATCACTTACTCACTCACACACTCACTCACTCACTCACACACTCACTCACTCACTCACTCACTCACTCACTCACTCATTTACTCACACACTCACTCACTCACTCACTCACACACTCACTCACTCACACACTCACTCACTCACTCACACACTCCCTCACACACTCACTCACTCAATCACTTACTCACACACTCACTCACTCACACACTCACTCATCTAAACACTCACTCACACACTCACTCACTTACACACTCACTCATCTAAACACTTACTCACTCACACACTCACTCACTCACTCACTCACTCACTCACTCACACACTCACTCATCTAAACACTCACTCACTCACACACTCACTCACTCACACACTCACTCACACACTCACTCACTCACTCACTCACTCACTCAAACATTTACTCACTCACACACTCACTCACTTACACACTCACTCATCTAAACACTCACTCACTCACTCACTCACACACTCACTCACACACTTACTCACTCACTCATCTAAACACTCACTCACTCATCTAAACACTCACTCACACACTCACTCACTCACTCACTTATTTACTCACACACTCACTCACTCACTCACTCACTCACTCACACACTCAATCACCTAAACACTCAGTCGCACACTCACTCACACACTCACTCACTCACTCACTCACTCACTCATTTACTCATTTACTCACTCACTCACACACACACTTACTCACACACCTACACACTCACACACTTACCTACACACTCACTCACTCACTCACCCTCATTCACTCACTCACTCACTCACTCACTCACTCACTCACCTACACACTTACTCACTCACACACACTCACACTCACCTACACACTCACTCACTCACACTCATTCACTCACTCTCTCACTCACCTACACACTTAGTCACTCACTCACACACTCCCTCACTCACCTACACACTTACTCACTCACTTACACACTCACTCACTCACGTACACACTCACACACTCACTCACTTACTCACACACTCACTCACCTACACACTCACTCGCTTACACACTCATTCACTCACACACTCACTCACTCACCTACACACTCACTCACTCACACACACACACACACACACACACACACACACACACACACACACACACACTCACTCACCTCATCTCACTCACTCACTCACTCACACACCCTCACACACTCACTCATTTACCTACACACTCACTCACTCACTCACTCACTCACTCACCTACACACTCACTTACTCACACACACACTCACTCACCTCATCTCACTCACTCACTCACACACACTCACTCACACACTCACTCACTCACACACTCACTCACCTACACACACACTCACTCACTCACACTCATTCACTCACTCACCTACACACTTAGTCACTCACACACACACACACACACACTCACCTACACACTCACTCACTCACTCACTCACTCACTCACTCACTCACACTCATTCACTTACTCACCTACACACATACTCACTCACTCACTCACTCACACACTCACTCACCTACACACACACACACTCACTCACTCACACACACACACACTCACCTACACACTCACTCACTCACTCACTCACACTCATTCACTTTCTCACCTACACACATACTCACTCACTCACTCACCCACCTACACACTTACTCACTCACTAACTCACTCACTCACACACTCACTCACTCACACACACACTCACTCACCTACACACTCACTCACTCACACACTTACTCACTTACTCACTCACTTACTCACTCACTCACACACTCAATCACCTAAACACTCAGTCGCACACTCAGTCACTCACTCACTCACACACTCACTCACTCACACACCTACACACTCACACACTTACCTACACACTCACTCACACTCATTCACTCACTCACTCACTCACCTACACACTTACTCACTCACTCACACTCACCTACACACTCACTCACTCACTCACTCACTCACTCACACTCATTCACTCACTCACTCACTCACCTACACACTCACTCACTCACTCACACACTCCCTCACTCACCTACACACTTACTCACTCAATCATACACTCACTCACTCACGTACACACTTACTCACTCACTTACCTACACACTTACTTATTTACTCACACACTCATTCACTCACTCACCTACACACTTACTCACTCACTCACACACTCACTCACCTACACACTCACACACTCACTCACTTACTCACACACTCACTCACCTACACATTCACTCACTCACTCACTCACTCACTCACTCACTCACCTAGACACTCACTCACTCACTCACTCACCTACACACACACTCACTCACTCACTCACTCACACACTCACTCACCTACACACTCACTTACTCACTCACTCACCTACACACTCACTCATTTACACACTCATTCACTCACTCACTCACTTACTCATTTACCTACACACTTACTTACTCACACACTCACTCACTCACTCACCTACACACTCACTCACTCACCTACACACTCACTCACTCATTTACTTACTCACCTACACACTTACTCACTCACACACTTACTTACTCACTCACTCACCTACACACTCACTCACTCACTCACACACTTACTCACAATTATTTACTCAATCACTCACTCACTCACTTACTCACTCACTCACTCACTCACTCACTCACCTACACACTCACTCACTCACACACTCACTCACACACACTCACTCACTCACTCACTCTTTCACACACTCACTCACACAATTATTCACTCACTCACTTACTCACATACTCACTAAATCACACACTCACACTCACTCACCTACACACACACTCACTCACACACTCACCTACACACTTACTCACTCACACACTCACTCACTCACTCACTCACCTACACACTCACTCACTCACACACACATTTACCTACACACTAACTCACTCACTCACTCACACTCATTCACTCACTCACTCACTCACTCACCTACACACTTACTCACTCACTCACATACTCCCTCACTCACCTACACACTTACTCACTCACTCACACACTCACTCACTCACGTACACACTTACTCACTTACCTACACACTTACTTATATAATCATACACTCATTCACTCACTCACCTACACACTTACTCACTCACTCACACACTCACTCACTCACGTACACACTTACTCACTCACTTACCTACACACTTACTTATTTACTCACACACTCATTCACTCACTCACCTACACACTTACTCACTCACTCACTCACTCACCTACACACTCACACACTCACTCACTTACTCACACACTCACTCACCTACACACTCACTCGCTTACACACTCATTCACTCACTCACTCACTCACTCACTCACTCACTCACCTACACACTTAGTCACTCACTCACTCACTCACTCACTCACTCACTCACTCACTCACTCACTCACTCACCTAGACACTTACTCACTCACACACTCACTCACTCACTCACTCACCTACACACTCACTCACTCACTCACTCACTCACTCACTCACTCACTCACTCACTCACTCACTCACTCACTCACACACTCACTCACCTACACACTCACTTACTCACTCACTCACCTACACACTCACTCACCTACACACTCATTCACACACTCATTTACTCACTCACTCACTTACTCATTTACCTACACACTTACTTACTCACACACTCACTCACTCACTCACTCACATACACACTCACTCACTCACCTACACACTCACTCACTCATTTACTTACTCACCTACACACTTACTCACTCACACACTCACTCACTCACTCACCTATACACTCACTCACTCACACACTTACTCACAATTATTCACTTAATCACTCACTCACTCACTCACTCACTCACTCACTCACTCACTCACTCACCTACACACTCACTCACTCACACACTCACTCACACACTCACTCACTCACACGCACTCACTCACTCACTCACTCACTCTTTCACACACTCACTCACACAATTATTCACTCACTCACTTACTCACATACTCACTAAATCACACACTCACTCACCTACACACACATTTACTCACACACTCACTCACACAATCACTCACTTACACACTCACTCGCTTACTCACTCACTCACACACTCCCTCACTCACCTACACACTCACTCACCTACACACTCATTCACACACTCATTCACTCACTCACTCACTCACTCACCTACACACTTACTCACTCACACACTCACTCACTCACTCACTCACCTACACACTTACTCACTCACTCACTCACTCATTTACTCACTCACCTACACACTCACTCACTCACTCACTCACACACTCACTCACCTACACACTCACTTACTCACTCACTCACCTACACACTTACTCACCTACACACTCATTCACACACTCATTCACTCACTCACTCACTTACTCATTTACCTACACACTTACTTACTCACACACTCACTCACTCACTCACTCACTCACATACACACTCACTCACTCACCTACACACTCACTTACTCATTTACTTACTCACCTACACACTTACTCACTCACACACTCACTCACTCACTCACTTACTCACATACACACTCACTCACTCACCTACACACTCACTTACTCATTTACTTACTCACCTACACACTTACTCACTCACACACTCACTCACTCACTCACTCACTCACTCACCTACACACTCACTCACTCACACACTTACTCACAATTATTCACTCACTCACTCACTCACTCACTCACTCACTCACTCACTCACTCACTCACTCACTCACTCTTTCACACACTCACTCACACAATTATTCACTCACTCACTTACTCACATACTCACTAAATCACACACTCACACTCACTCACCTACACACACATTTACTCACACACTCACTCACACAATCACTCACTTACACACTCACTCGCTTACTCACACACTCCAGCTCTTAAGTGATCCTCCATATTTTAAAAAAACAGTTGCTATTCCCAGGATCTTGTGCATAATGCTAAGACTGCTTTCTGACTGACGCTACTCCTGACCTCCACCTTTCATCTTACAAGGTAATGAGGCCACAGGAGTCTGGATATCTGCTCACCAACTGCTCACCTGCAAACACCAGCTCCATGTCTGTCTCCAAGTCTCTTTTTCATTTCTGTAGTGGCTTAGGTTTTTTTTTCTAACCTCTACCCTGAAGTAGGTTTATTAAGGGTGGTCCTACATTAACTCCTGGTCACACCCCTGATGCGCACCAAAGCTCCTTCTCCTTCACCTTCACCTTCATGTCTTGAGCCACAAAATAAGGGTTTTGTTCTTCTATAACCTGCTCTTTATTTGAACATGGTTTCTTGGTGCTGTATTCCCAGGGTTCTGTGCTCCTAGGGGTCTTTATTACCTCTAATACTTGTGACCTATTTTCTCAGGTCCGTCTATTCCCAGGGTGTTGGTATATTTTCAGGGCTTTATATCTTCTCATGGTTCTTTTCTCTGAGAGAGTTCTTTGTTCCTGAGTCTGTATTTTCATCAAGCTTCTTTCAAGAGCCTCTATTCCCAGCTTCCTGTATTCCCAGGTCCATATACTCAGTGTGTAATATGATTCCAGGTCCAGGAGGTCATTCCTCAGGTCTCCATTCCTGGACTGAATCCTAGAAAGCGTTGGTCATTTATCTGTATGTAAGGTGATGAGGAGCAGCATGTTTTTACATAATAATAAAGAAAGCAAACAATGGAACAGCATTTACATCAGCTGTAGGGAAGTGTGTGTGTGTGTGTGTGTGTGTGTGTGTGTGTGTGTGTGTGAGAGAGAGAGATATTTACTGTGACGTGTTTAAAATATCACTTGGTGTTGATTCTAGCTTGATAAATTGCAATTTGTTTTGCCGCAAGCTGAGTGTGTGTGTGTGTGTGTGTGTGTGTGTGTGTGTGTGTGTGTGTGTGTGTGTGTGTGTGTGTGTGTGTAAAAACTTCTGGATGTCAATTCACTCTGAACAGGGACTTTAACACAGGTCAATAAAACAACCATTTCTCTCTCTCCCTCTCTCTCTCTCTCTCTCTCTCTCTCTCTCTCTCTCTCTCTCTCTCTCTCTCTCTCTCTCTCTTTCTTTTCATCTCCCTCTCTCCAACTCTCACTCTCTCCAACTCTCACTCTCTCCAACTCTCACTCTCTGTATCTCCATCTCTCTCACTCTTTTTCTCTTTCTCTCTTTCTCTCTCCATCCCTCTCTCTTCATCTCTCTTCATCTCTTCCTCTGTTTTTAAAGTCTCTGATCAGAGCTGCATGAAGTTGTAGAAACGTCATACAGGGTTCTGGAATCTTCTCGACATGCTGACGGTCTCCTCAGGAACCTTAGTGGTCTCTATGGAAAGAAAAGCTCCAGCCTTTGTAACACTGTGCAGGAGAAACTTCATGACCAAGTAAGACTTGCACCATGTGCTGAGCTGAGACTCATGGTCCAACACCACTGTGAGGAGTTTTTGGAACGAGTGATCAGGGAGTTCTGTGAGGAGATGACGAGATGAAGACGTGATGAGATGGCTGCCAGACATATGGAGATATAAATAGCTTCCTGGGTATGTGAGGGTGGGAGGTAAAAGACGACATGGGTGTCATCAGTGTAAGAGTGGGAGAAGAAAGCCATGTGAAGATGTTACATCAGCAAGAGAGCAAGAGACACGGGGATGAAGACAAACGGCCCGAGTATCAAGTCCTGAGGGACGCCATGTCCTCTAATCCTCTCACTTTAACATTCTGTGATTCCTTTATTGCGCGCGCACACACACACACACACACACGCACACACGCACACACGCACACACATCAATCCATTATACTGTGTGTGTATGTGTGTGTGAGAGAGAAAGACAGGCACAGGATACCTGCTCTAATTCAGTCACATTTATGGCAGTTCCAGTCTGCATTAAAATACTATTTCTTCTGACCACACACACACACACACAGACACACACACACACACACACACACACACACACACACACACACACACACACACACACACACACAAAGACAGAGCTTCTGTGTCTGCCTAAATCTTCCAGAACTATTGCTCCTCACTAATACTACTGATTAGGATTATATAATTTCTAATAATAATCTGAGACCCAGACATATTTAGTGTTTAAGACATTGGACTTTGGATCTGAAGGTTGTGAGTTCAGAACCCCAACAACAGCAACCTGCCACTCTTGGGCCCCTGAGAAAGGCTCTTAACCTTATAGTTGCTCATGTATAAATGACATGAAATAAAGGGTAAAAGTGCTTTATATGTGTCACATGTACACTACAGCACAGTGAAGTTTTAGGGTCAAACATGATACGGCATCCCTAGAGCACAGAGTGTTAAGGGCCTTGCTCAAGGGCCCCAAGAGTGGCAGCTTGGTGACACCGGGACTTGAACTCCCAGCCTTCTGATTACTAAGCTAAAGCCTAAACCACTGTAATCACTCTCTTTAAGGACGTCTGTATGGTGCAACGGCGTACATATAAATAATTCTATGGCAAAAGTGAATGTGTGTTATGATTTTATGATGTTGTGTGTTTATAGTGACCTGTGGAAGTGGAAGCAGATGCACGTGCAGGGTGAAAGCATTTTAGGAATGAAAGAGAATGGATTCATGTTAGAAACATAAAACATTACAAGGTTGGGAGATTAGTGAACAACGTGACTCAGGCAACCGAGAACATAAACGAGATCAAGAATGAATGACAACAGAAACGACTTTGAATTAGCATGAACCTGAACACAACAGAAACGCCAGACACACACAATAATCAGCATGGAAGTTGACCTCTGGCATGGATCTGCCTTGAGGAAGCTCCTGGCCAGAGCACGGTTTTGGGGGGCCGCCCTTTGGACGCCGGCAGGAGCAGCTGTTTGGGTGGGCTCAGGGTACGCTGTATATTGGACGTGTGTTTAAATGAAGTGTTGCTCAGCGCACATGAACGCAGCGTCACATTTGTATACAGTTAAACTGACTTCACCCACATGGCAAGGGGGATGTTTACAAAACATTCTCACAACGCATTGAACAGTCGAACAGTGTTCCATCGCACTCTCGCTGCATTCCTATTGGCCATCAACTAGTTTGCAGTATTACTAAGCCCCACCCACTCCCAGCCACTCCCCTTCACTTTGTAAACAAGTGTGAATGAGTGAGCGTGTCACATGACTCGGCTGTTGCTTAGTGACACTGCTTTCTGTGGTTTATTCTGTAACTCATGCTGTAGCTTCCTGACAACCGCTGGAGCAGAACGTCGCCATGGGCTCCACTGCAACGCCTGTTTACTAGCTTCCCTACATCCATCATGATGCAGGCAACACACACACACACATGCGCCTGCAGTGTAATGGCCATTTTCATTTATTTCTTTTATTTAAATGAAGTCTCTGTTTTAGCGTCACAGAGCCTCGAGGAAATCAAGTAAAGCACACACTCGTCTTCTTCCAGGAGGAAAAACAATGCCTGAAGAGAAGATTCTCTCTTCCTCTGCACTGTGTGTGTGTGTGTGTGTGTGTGTGTGTGTGTGTGTGTGTGTGTGTGTTGGGGGGTGGGGGCAATAGGGAGAGCTCGATTCGTCTTTTTATTTTTATTTCTTTCTCTCACCCTCCCACGGTGTAAACAGATTTACGAGCCAGACTTTCCAGGAGGCCCAAAATCAGGTTTGGATTGGCTGTGTCTCAAATCACATGCCGTGACATTACTTCTGACACGAGACCCAAACTTCTGAGGGAAGGAGAGAGAAAATGTGTAACTAAACTCTGACAAAACCAAATCTAATCGAATATAATATTTATGGTGAGATTCTTCTGTGTGTGTGTGTGTGTGTGTGTGTGTGTGTGTGTGTATAAGTGAGAGGGAGACTGTATCACTTTCAGCATGTTAATGATCAGCCATAATTGGAAAGCAAACTCCATTAAAGAGAGCGTACACACACACACACACACACACACACACACACACACACACGCACGCAGTGAGGTTTCCTTTATATAAAGTTCACAATATTGTGATCACTGATGGTGGAGGTAATAGAGCGAGGGTGATCAGAGGAATTGAAAAGACAATTAGACGTGTCCCCTATACACTATCTAGTGCTCTAATTTAACACCACACACTCCTGAAATCCCACAATGCCGTTTCCTGTAGAGTGAAAATAGGGTGTATTGGGACAGGCCCACCGTGTAAACTCCATGTTGCTCGAAGGCTGTTGCTGAAAATAATCAGATTGCGAGGTTTCTCTCCGGGGTCCTCTACCAGGCTTCCAATAACGTCAGCATTTTCACGTCCTCTGATTGGACGGTCAGAGAAAATTACAAACCACATCTGTAGCAAACTGCACAATCGCACATCTATTCATGTGGATTTAAACTGCCAGAGGAGAAGAAACTGATATTTCACAGATACACTTTAAGAAAAGCTGGACATGGTGAGGAAACGTCATCACAACTGTTCAAAACAGAACATCTCCGAAGGCCTCAAGGTGAAATCCACGACCTGATGCTGAGGTTTATATTCTGTATTTATCTGACTAAATGTATGGGAGCATTTCTGGAACATTCCATTAACATCATCAATCTAATCACAAAACCTGCAAAGGTCCAGTAGCCAGGACTGATCCCCAGTGTAGTGAGTATTGAATATGGAGTAGTGAATAGTGAGTAGGGTGTAGTGAGCATTAAGTATTGAGTAGTTATAGTGAGTAGGGAATAGGGAAGAGTGAATAGTGAGCAGTGAATAAGGAGTATGGAATAGTGAGCAGAGAGCAGTGAATAGGTAGTATGGAGTAGTGAGTAGTGAATAGGGAGCAGTGCATAAGGAGTATGGAATAGTGTGTGTGTGTGTGTGTTTGTGTTTGTTCACTTACTTCCCTACACTACCCCGGTCCCATTACTGCCCTACACAACCCCTCTCTCCTTACTGCCCTACACTGCCCCTGTCCCCTTACTGCCAGACACTACCCCTGTCCCCTTACTGCCAGACACTACCCCTGTCCCCTAGCCACCCTGTCTCCTTACTGCTCTACACTACCCCTGTCCCATTACTGTCCTACCACTACCCCTGTCTTGTTACTGCCCTACACTACCCCTATCCCCTAACTGCCCTACACTCCCCTGTCCCCTTACTGCCCTACTCTTCCCCTGTCCCATTAATGCCCTGCACTACCCCTGTCCCCTTACTGCCCGACACTACCCCTGTCCCCTTACTGTTCTACCACTACCCCTGTCCCCTTTGCTGCACTACCACTACCCCTGTCTTGTTACTGCCCTACACTACCCCTGTCCCCTTACTGCCCTATACTACATATGTCCCCTAGCCGCCCTGTCTCCTTACTGCCCTGCACTACCCCTGTCCCCTTACTGCTCTACACATTCCCTGTTTCCTAACTGCCCTACATTACCCTGTCCCCTTACTGCTCTTTACTATCCCTGTCCCCTTACTGCTTTACACTACCCCTGTCCCCTTACTGCTCTACACTACCCCTGTCCCCTTACTGCCCTATACTACCCCTGTCCCTTTTACTGTCCCACCACTACCTCATCCCCATACTGCTCTAAACTACCCCTGTCCCCTTACTGCCCTACACTACATATGTCCCCTAGCCACCCTGTCTCCTTACTGCCCTGCACTACCCCTGTCCCCTTACTGCCCTACACTCCCCTGTTTCCTAACTGCCCTACACTCCCCTGTCTCCTTACTGCCCTACATTACCCTGTCCCCTTACTGCTCTTTACTATCCCTGTCCCCTTACTGCCTTACACTACCCCTGTCCCCTTACTGCTCTACACTACCCCTGTCCCCTTACTGCCCTATACTACCCCTGTCCCTTTACTGTCCTACCACTCCTCCGTCCCCATACTGCACTACACTACCCCGTCCCCTTACTGCCCTACACTACATATGTCCACTAGCCACCCCTGTCTACCCTGTCTACCCCTGTCCATTTATTGCTCTACACTAGCCCTATCCCCTTACTGCTCTACACTACCCCTGTCCCCTTACTTTCCTACCACTACCCATGTCCGCTTACTGCCCTACACAACCCCTGTCTCCTAACTGCCATACACTCCTCTTTCCCCTTACTGCCCTACACTACCCCTATCCCCTTACTGCACTACATTACCCCTTTCCCCTTACTGCTCTACACTACCCATGTCCCCTTACTGCTCTACACTACCCCTGTCCCAATACTGCCCTGCACTACCACTGTCCTCTTACTGTCCTACCACTACCCCTTTCCTCTTACTGCCCTACACACCCCTTGTCTCCTTACTGCCCTTCACTACCCTTGTCCCGTTACTGTCCTACCACTACCCCTGTCCCCTTACTTCTCTACACTACCCCTTCCCCTAACTGGTCTACACTACCCCTGTCCCATTGCTGCCCTACACTACCCCTGTCCCCTTGCTGCCCTATTCCTTTACTGGCCTGCACTACCTCTGTCCCCTTGCTGTCCTACCTCTACCCCTGTCCCCTTACTGCCCTACACTCCCCTGTCTCCTTACTGCCCTACTCTTCCCCTGTCCCATTAATGCCCTGCACTACCCCTGTCCCCTTACTGTTCTACCACTACCCCTGTCCCCTTGCTGTACTACCACTACCCCTGTCTTGTTACTGCCCTACTCTTCCCTATCCCCTTACTGTCCCACACTACCACTGTCCCCTTACTGTCCTACCACTACCCCTGTCCCCTTACTACCCTACACTCTCATGTCTCCTTACTGCCCTATACTACCCCTGTCCCTTTACTGTCCCACCACTACCTCATCCACATACTGCTCTACACTACCCCTGTCCCCTTACTGCCCTACACTACATATGTCCCCTAGCCACCCTGTCTCCTTACTGCCCTGCACTCCCCCGTCCCCATACTGCTCTACACATTCCCTGTCTCCTAACTGCCCTACACTCCATATGTCCACTAGCCACCCCTGTCTACCCTGTCTACCCCTGTCCATTTATTGCTCTACACTAGCCCTATCCCCTTACTGCTCTACACTACCCCTGTCCCCTTACTTTCCGACCACTACCCATGTCCCCTTACTGCCCTATACAACCCCCGTCTCCTAACTGCCATACACTCCTCTTTTCCCTTACTGCCCTACACTACCCCTATCCCCTTACTGCACTACATTACTCCTTTTCCCCTTACTGCCCTACACACCCCTTGTCTCCTTACTGCCCTTCACTACCCTTGTCCCGTTACTGTCCTACCACTACCCCTGTCCCCTTACTTCTCTACACTATCCCTTCCCCTAACTGGTCTACACTACCCCTGTCCCATTGCTGCCCTATTCCCTTACTGGCCTGCACTTCCTCTGTCCCCTTACTGCCCTATACTAACTCTGTCCCCTTGCTGTCCTACCACTACCCCTGTCCCCTAATGCCCTATAAAACCCCTATCCCCTAACTGCCCTACACTCCCCTGTCCCCTTACTGCCCTACTCTTCCCCTGTCCCATTAATGCCCTGCACTACCCCTGTCCCCTTACTGTTCTACCACTACCCCTGTCCCCTTGCTGCACTACCACTACCCCTGTCTTGTTACTGCCCTACTCTTCCCTATCCCCTTACTGTCCTACACTACCACTGTCCCCTTACTGTCCTACCACTACCACTGTCCCCTTACTGCTCTACACTACCCCTGTCCCAATACTGCCCTGCACTACCCCTGTCCCCTTTCTGCCCTGTCCCCTTACTGCCCTGCACTACCCCTGTCCCCTTACTGCCCTACACTACCACTGTCCTCTTACTGTCCTACCACTACCCCTTTCCCCTTACTTTTCTACACTACCCCTTCCCCTAACTGGTCTACACTACCCCTGTCCCATTACTGCCCTACACTACCCCTGTCCCCTTGCTGCCCTATTCCCTTACTGGCCTGCACTACCTTTGTTCCCTTACTGCCCTACACTACCTCTGTCCCTTGCTGTCTTACCACTACCTCTGTCTCGTTACTGCCCCAAAGTACCCCTGTCTTTTTACTGCCCTACACGCCCGTGTCCCCTTACTGCCCTACACTACCCCTATCCCCCTACTGCCCTACACTACCACTGTCCCCTTACTGTCCTACCACTACCCCTGTCCCCTTACTGCCCTACACAACCCCTGTCCTGTTACTGCCCTACACTCCCCTGTCCCCTTAATGCCCTACACTACCCCTATCCCCTTACTGCCTTACACTACCACTGTCCCCTTACTGTCCTACCACTAACTCTGTCCCATTACTGCCCTCTTATCTTACTGCCCTACACTACCTCTGTCTCCTTATGGACTTAACCTACTGACCTTTAGCCCTCCACACTGATGTCAGTGATAACTCCCTCAACCTTTTTACTTTATATTTTGCTAATATATATATACACATACACACACACACACACACACACACACACACACACACACACACACACAGACACACACAGACAAACTGGTTTGGTTCATACATTACTGATTACTGGACATCAGCCAAGACTAAGTGATGGATATAAAAGGAGGACAAAAAGTGTGTGTGTGTGTGTGTGTGTGTGTGTTCTGGCGGTCACTGTGGTGTTCTGGTTGTAGCAGACGGTAACCACGGTGACAGACGGCTGGAGCGCAGCATGCTGACGGTGTGACATGTGGAGAGCTTATCTCACACACACACACACACACACACACACACACACACACACACACACACACACACACACACACACACACACAACACATGGAGGGAAAAGTGTGTGTGTGTG
>NW_028149109.1:0-1000 GCF_946808225.1 Silurus aristotelis
ATCAGCAGTTTTGTAACTATTTTAAATAAAATTCCTGCTTTGTTAAATAATATACAAAATAATAGTTAATAAAATTAATAAATATAAAATATAAATAAAATAGAATGAATTCAATTAATGCAATTTACTTTTTTAATTATATTGATTCTATTTGTTATTAAATGGAAAAATGTAATTAAATAGTTTACATTTGTTAGACCCTGTTTGGGTAATACGTGTGTGTGTGTGTGTGTGTGTGTGTGTGTGTGTGTGTGTGTGTGTGTGTGTGTGTGTGTGTGTGTGTTTGCTTGTGTATATACATTCTTACTTCCCTCGTTTGTTCACCTCCATGTAGAGAACCCAGCATGACTGTGTGTGTACGTGAGTGTGTGTGTGTGTGTGTGTGTGTGTGTGTGTGTGTGTGTGAGAGTGTGTTTAGTTCTTCATCCTGTATTCAGATGCATCTTTCTGATAAATATTCATCTCCTCGAAAAAGAGGAACAGCTCGATGGTCGCAGCTCAGGAGGAATCGCTGGCGTTTGTCAGGATAAAGAACAAAGTGTGAAATGTAGCGACGTGTTTCAGGGTTTCACGAGTTTCCTCCATGAAACGTTTAATAGTGTGATGAGTGTCAAGTGCGAGTGCAGAAAACACTGTTTAAAAGTACCAACAATTCCCATTTCACACACACACACACACACACACACACACACACACACACACACACACACACACACACACACACTGCCTTGTCTCTGACTCACCTCGCTGATGTGTGTTGTGTTTCCTGACTCACTCTGACACACTGATGTCTATAAACACCCATAAGCACTTCTGTCAATCAGCCGAGGGGGCGTGGCCTAACGTTCTGAATGATTCGAACCGTAATCGTGGAGCAGATTCAGATGTTACACATCTCACACAAAGGTCAGGAGGAAGACCATCGATTCTCCTGGAGAGTCTATCTTTTGGAGTCACTGCTCTCTCTCTCTCTCTCTCTCTCTCTCTCTCTCTCTCTTTA
>NW_028149108.1:0-2500 GCF_946808225.1 Silurus aristotelis
AATCATCATAATCATCATCATCATCACCATCACAACCATCATCTTCATCATCATCATCATCATCACCATCATCATCATCATCATCATCATCACCATCATCATCAACATCACCACCATCATCTTCATCATCATCACCATCATCATCATCATCATCATCATCATCAGCAGCAGCTCAAGGAGTTGCTGTATTTAGGGATGGTGTTAAAGTGCACTTCAGTAATCCCACACACACTGTAATCATATTTGAATATATAGGTTTTTTTTTACATTTCTCCTTCACATGCTAGTGGTTTAGAGTGTGTGTGTGTGTGTGTGTGTGTGTGTTTGTAAATGTGTGTGTTTGTGTGTGTGTGTGTGTGTTTGTAAATGTGTGTTTGTGTGTGTGTGTGTGTGTCAGAAAATATAAACAAAGATTCATTAAAATCATTCTGTCAGTCTGGCGATGGAGAGAACACCATATTACCTGGTGACTCCTACACACACACACACACACACACACACACACACACACACACACACACACACACACACACACACATACATGTGTCGTCTGCCCATTGTGTGAGAGAGGAAATGGGTCAGGCACTGAAAGCAGTAGGAGACACACAGCAATGTGTGTGTGTGTGTGTGTGTGTGTGTGTGTGTGTGTGTGTGTGTGTGTGTGTGTGTGTGTGTGGGAAGCGGCTGCTCCTTTGGCCTCCTACACTGATGTCACCGTTCTGCATTTAGATGTGTGTGTGTGTGTGTGTGTGTGTGTGTGTGTGTGTGTGTGTGTGTGTGTGTGTGTGTGTGTGTGTGTGTTTTAGACTGACAGTTCTGTGAAATTAGTCATCACATTATCTCACTGCTGTGTTGTGTTCAGTGTCTTACATTTAACACACACACACACACACACACACACACACACACACACACACACACACACACACACACACACACACACACACAGAGTGGTCAGGAAGCATCTTTGTGGTAACTTCCTGTCGGGAAGAGGGTGTTGAAGGAAAGAGGGAGAAACATAAACAGCACAGTATATAATACACACTTCAGTGCAAAATTATTCGTGGAAAATAATATAAATTAAATGGAGTGTGTGTGTGCGTGTGTGTGTGTGCGTGTGTGTGTGTGTGCGTGTGTGTGTGTGTGTCCACCAGGGGTTATTCAGAGAAAGAGCTGTACAGTTCCACATGATTGTCCTCTGTGTTGTTGTTGTTAATTGTTGTGTTGTTGTTGTTGTGTACTTCTCTCTCTCTCTCTCTCTCTCTCTCTCTCTCTCTCTCTCTCTCTCTCTCTCTCTCTCTCATGAGCTACTGTGTGGAAAAGCTTTGAGTAAAGTTTAAAGTTCAAATTAAATTAAACAGCTTATGGAGTTCAGAGTGTAATTGTAATATATTAACACACACACACACACACACACACACACACACACACACACACACACACACACACACACACTGTGCACATATAATGCAACAGTGCCACCTTGTGGTAAAAACAAAAACTAAGACAGCAAGCAAGAGAAACGGAGAAGGAGAAAGAAAGAGACAGATAGATATATATATAGATAGATAAACAGATATACAAGTAGACAGATGGGCAGAGAGAGAGAGAAAGAGAGAGAGAGAAACAGACAGACAGAGAGTAAGTCATTTTGAAGTCTTTCCTCTGTCATTCGCTGTCATGTCTTTGTGTGTGTGTGTGTGTGTGTGTGTGTGTGGCTCTGATCCTGGGGGTGTGTTGATTCACTGAAAACAGATATAAAAACGACAGGAAGAGAAAAGCAGCACTTTATTCAGCCGCACTCTCACTCAGGGTTTTGTACCATAATTAATTTTATTATTTTTGTAGCTAATTCACAACAAGCGTTTCACTGAAATTAAATATTTCAATTAAACATATCTCTGTTAGAGGCCATGGAGAAATCTCCCATTTCATATAGAACTTTCTGCACACTTTAAAACTCTCTTTTAAATAAAAAGCAAAAAGATTTTCATTCTGTACTATAATAATAATAATAATAATAATAATAATAATAATAATAATAATAATAATAATAATAATAATAATAATAATTTATGGTGATACAAAGTGAAATACATTTGCTTTTTGGAAATAGATAAATTAAACTCTTCACTTTATTTAGAGTTAAAGTGTATATTTCTCTTGATAATACATTTTGTTATTGGTGTGTGTGTGTGTGTGTGTGTGTGTGTGTGTGTGTAAAACAGTACAGTATATCATTTGTATATGTTCTATCATGATATGTGTTTTATAAAGATTTATATGTGTGTGTGTGTGTGTGTGTGTGTGTGTGTGTGTGTGTGTGTATCATTTGATTGCGCTCAGCCCCTTGTTTTATTTTTTAAATATAAAGTGACACAGCAATGCAACTGTCCCCTCCATTAACAAACAAACAAACAAACAAACAAACAAACAAACAAACAAACAAATCAAGTGCAAA
This sequence comes from Silurus aristotelis, assembly GCF_946808225.1. Classification (NCBI taxonomy): domain Eukaryota; kingdom Metazoa; phylum Chordata; class Actinopteri; order Siluriformes; family Siluridae; genus Silurus; species Silurus aristotelis. The sequence continues at coordinate 2,462 of NW_028149108.1, forward strand.
CACACAGAAAGAATAAATAGAATAGAGATGATTATTCAT
>NW_028149108.1:12500-15000 GCF_946808225.1 Silurus aristotelis
GCTACACGTCATTAATCACAGCTACACGCCACTAATCACAACTACACGTCATTAATCACAGCTACACGTCATTAATCACAGCTACGTCATTAATCACAGCTACACATAATTAATCGCCGAGATTAATAATAACATAATTAATACCATAATTAATCACAGGTACACATAATTAATCCCAGCCACACGTCATTAATCACAGCTACACATAATTAATCACAGCTACACGTCATTAATCACAGCTACACGTCACTAATCACAACTACACATCACTTATCAGTATGTGCTATGACTAGCTTGACAGAGACTGACAGCAAGCTAATTAGCTATTAGGATCTTTCAAAGCTACACCATATGCTAGTTGAGCCAAACAGCACTTCCTGTGCTCTAATGCTAATCTGTAAAAATAACAGAAGAACGTTTTAGCTAACACCAGTTTTGTTTAAAACAGGCTTCCCCTAGTGGTCATGTGATGGATTTGGGATCAGTGTAAGTAACAGAGATCAGCTTTACTGATTACCGCTAGGATTTTGTCTCCGATCTGCAGCCGGCCGTCTTTATGTGCTGCTCCACCTTCAATTATTTTAGTGACGTAGATGCTGTTATCTCCGGGAATGTGCTGATTACCAACACCGCCTGCTATACTGAACCCCAGACCTGACAGAGAGAGAGAGAGCGAGAGAGAGAGAGATGGCAGAAATAATTACACTGTGTCCCACAAGGTTCTCTTTTAGGCCCAGTTTTGTTCCTACTCCTCTTATGTTCAGCTTCTCAGCCTGGTTCTAGATACAACATTAATACGAGTTGGTATGAAAAAGTTTGGAGATTCGCTCTGTTAACAAGAATGTACTTTATTCATCTACGTTTTCACATGATCACCTTTAAAATAGTCCTCTTACAAAGTAATACAGTGCTTCCAGCATTCTTCTGGAACATGTACATGAAGTGTGAAGCATGAAGTGAAACATGAAGCATGTAGTGTGTCAAGAACCTTCTGCAATTCCCGCCAGATCGCCGCAACAGTGAAAAAAGCCAAGCTGGAAGTACGCATGTGTCATCATGCACAAGTTTCCAAACGTTTTCAACATTTTTGGTGGTCGAACATGTTAAAGGTCTTCCTAATCTCTTGTCATATTTTTCACGTTTGCTCTTTGTTCTAATGTTTCTGATGAAATTGCAGATGTGGTGATGCACGTGGGTCAGAATAGCATTAGTTCCACTATTAGTCTACAAACTTTTTGATACCACCCCATAGTTCCAATAATAAAAACAGAAAGGGTTCCTCACTGGGTTCCTGGAGCTTTTATTGGAAAAGTAAGATATGTATGACAGTAGAACTGTTTCTACACACTAATACCTCAATCTAAACTTTATATGCTAAGTGTATACACACACACAAACTTTCAAAACCTTTGGGTCCTTTGATGAGTTTGATCTCGGTGACCTTCTCGGCGATGGGTTTCCTGCGCAGGACGTAGAGACGGACGATGGCTCCGGCTTCCTTCAGAGCCTCGACGGCTTGACTGTGACTCACCTCACGCACATCTGCATCGTTCACAAACAGAATACTGTCGTTCACCCTGAGAGAGAGAGAGAGAGAGAGAGAGAGAGAGAGAGAGAGAGAGAGAAAGAGATAGAGAGAAAGAGATAGAGAGAGAGAGAGAGAGGAAGAGAGAGAGAGAGAGAGAGAGAGAGAGAGAGAGAGAGAGAGAGAAAGGAATAGAGAGAGAGAGGGATAGAGGGAGAGAGAGGGAGAGAGAGGAATAGAGAGAGAGAGAGGGAGAGAGAGGGAGAGAGAAAAAGAGAGAGAGAGAGAGAGAGAGAGAGAGAGAGAGAGAGAGAGAGAGAGAGAAAGAGAGAGAGAGAGGAATAGAGAGAGAGAGGAATACAGAGAGAGAGAGAGAGAGAGAGAAAGAGAGAGAGAGAGAGAGAGAGAGAGAGAGAGAGAGAGAGAGAGAGAGAGAGAGAGAGAGAGAGAGGAAGAGAGAGGGAGAGAGAGGGAGAGAGGAAAAGAGGAAAAGAGAGACAGGGAAGGTGCTTAATATTAAAACAATTATTTACTTTAACATTCATATCACATATTTAATTGTAAAAATTGAGGTTCAGGTGTGCAGGTGTGTGTGTGTGTGTGTGTGTGTGTGTGTGTGTGTGTGTGTGTGTGTGTGTGTGTGTGTGTGTGTTATACCTCAGCCTCCCATCCTGAGCTGCTGCTCCTCCCGGGATGATTTTGGTGATGAAGATACTCGGATCGTCTCCTACATGAGGATTATCTGTACCACCTGCTATACTGAAACCCAGACCTGAGTTCCCCTACACACACACACACACACACACACACACACACACACACACACGATAATAATAATAATAATAATAATATTAATCCCTGTGTTAAATGGATAAAAAACAGAATGATTTGAAATGTTATAACCCATTATTTTATTCACAATAGAACATAAATCATATCACATGTTAAAAGTGAGGAAATGTACCAATTTTAGGA
>NW_028149107.1:0-21844 GCF_946808225.1 Silurus aristotelis
ATAATGATGATGGTAGTAGTGATGATGGTGATGATGATGATGGTGATGATGATGAAGATGATGGTGATGATGATGATGGTAGTGATGATGGTGATGATGGTGATGATGAAGATAATGGTGATGATGATGATGATTGTTTTGATGATGATGATGATGAAGATGATGGTGATGATGGTAGTGATGACGGTGATGATGAAGATGATAATGGTAGTGATGATGATGGTGATTATGAAGGTGATGGTGAATATGAAGATGATGGTGATGATGAAGATGATGGTGATGATGATGATGATGATGATGATGATGATGATGATAGTGATGATGAAGATGATGATAAAGATGATGATAAAGATAATGATGATGGTGGTAGTGATGATGGTGATGATGATGATGGTGATGATGATGAAGATGATGGTGATTATGGTGATTATGGTGATGATTATGGTGATGATTATGGTGATTATGGTGATGATTATGGTGATGATGAAGATGATGATGAAGATGATGGTGATAATTTGAGAATCAATTTTGCTGCACCAGTAGGGTAGGCATTTAGCATTTTAGCGCTGAGGCAGGCTCAGCGGGTCTCATCGGTGTGATGAAGGAGCATGCTTCTCTTGGGGACTGCATGTTGATTGATGCAAGCAGCTCCGTCTCGTGTATTTTTGCTTTCGGAAGAGCGCTTTTATCCCTGTTTGAGAATTTGAAAGCAGTGCGTGGAGGATATTCCCACCAGAACTACGAACACGCAGTACATTAACCACATTAAGTTACGTAATTTCTCCGCTATGGCGAACATCCAGTTCATTCAGTGTGTGAAGTGTGACATGTTTAGTCAGTCTCTCTCCGTTGTTAGCGATAATTTTATCTGTAAGAAGTGTAAGCTAGTTTGCTCTTTGACGGAGAAGATCTTAGCATTAGAGGAGCGCATCCAGAGTCTAGAGAGAAGTAGTGAGTGCGAGAGCAGTCCAGGTTCTGCAGGGGAAAGTCTGGATGCCCTAGGTGAAGTTAATATTCCCCCGACTCCGGCATTAGAGCCCTTGCAGCGGGGCGAATGGGTGACGACTCGGCGGCATATTCGCAAAGCCAAAGCTAACGCTAAGGCTCGCCCACGGGAGCACCATTCCTCTCCGCTTCACGTGTCCATCAGGTTTGCTCTCCTCAGTGAAGCACCCGCTGAGAAACCTGAAAGAGCTCTGGTTTTAGGAGACTCCATTCTGAGGCACGTGAAATTAGCTAGACCTTTAGGGGCACCAGCAGCACAGGTCATGTGTATACCGGGAGCCAGGGCGCCGGACATAGCAGGTCAGCTTAGATTCTTAGGAAAGCATAGGTTCTCTAAGATAGTTTTTCACACAGGAGCTAATGATATACGCCTTCGACAGTCAGAGGTTACTAAGAGTAATATTATAGAGGTGTGTTAATTAGCGAAGGCAATGTCCGATGCTGTAATATGCTCTGGCCCCATCCCAATACGACGTGGCGATGTAGCCTACAGCAGGTTATGGTCGCTGAACTGCTGGATGTCCGAGTGGTGCTCCAAAAATAATGTGGGCTTCATTAATAATTGGAGCATTTTTGAGGGCAAGGCTGGCCTGTTAGGGCGGGACGGTGTCCATCCCACTCGGGAAGGTGCTGCTCTCATTTCTTGTAGTATAGGTCATAGTCTCAGAACAGCACTAGTTAACAAGTGACTGTCTAGAGCCAAGGCCAGGGAGCAGACAGACAGGCTAAACCGACCGTCTGCTAGCTGCACAGAGTCGTCACTCAGGATCCACCAAATTGAGACTGTGTCTGTCCCCCGAGCAAAACCAAGATATAGGAATTCTCAGAAAGTCTGTTTTAGTGTTGATTAACATAAAATTAAATAGGACTAAACGCACAGCAGCACCTCTGATCTAAAGATAGGATTGCTGAATATTAGATCTCTCACGTCTAAAGCGCCTTATGTAAACGAAATTATTACCGACCAGGAGTTTAAAATAATGTGTTTGACAGAAACATGGATTAAACCGAATGAATATTTAGCATTAAATGAAGCGAGTCCTCCTGGGTATAGTTACATACACCAACCCCGTCTAAATGGCAGAGGAGGCGGAGTCACAGCTATTTATAATAATAATCTAAGCGTCACACAAAAGACTAAACACAAATGTAAAACATTTGAAGTTCTTTACACCAGCATAAATTATTCAGTGTCTGAAAGCAGGTCCAGTCAAACAATGCCACTAATTATTATTTATAGGCCCCCAGGGGCCCGACTCTGATTTTCTGATAGAATTTGTAGATTTCATCACAAATTTAGTTACTTCTTTAGACAAAGCATTAATTGTTGGTGATTTTAACATTCATTTTGATCATCAGGAAGACTCCTTAAGAGCAGCAGTTGTGTCCATTCTAGATTCAGTTGGAATTAATCAGAATGTTATAGGACCCACTCATAGTGGTGGACACACTCTCGATTTGTTGTTAACATTTGGATTAAAAATAAAAAACGTAGTCATAATTCCACAGTCTGAAGCTATTTCAGACCATTATCTAATCTCGTTTAAAATCTGCCTCAGTCATTGCAATACTACTTCACCATGTTATCGTGTTAAGCGTACTTTCACGTCAGCTACAGCAGCGCGTTTTATTAACAATCTTCCAGAAATGACGATATTAGATAGATCTCCGTCTGACCCTGCAGAGCTCGACTGGGCCACTAAACACCTAGAATCAACATTACGTTATACTCTAGATGATGTAGCTCCCCTTAAGACCAAAATGATCAGGGAGAAAAAATTAGCACAGTGGTATAAAGATCATACACGCACCTTAAAACAGACCACTCGAAAATTAGAACGTAAATGGCGTCAAACAAAATTAACAGTATTTCAAATAGCATGTAAGGAGAATCTCCTAAATTATAGAAAATCTTTTAGTGCTGCTAGATCAGCATATTTCTCCACCCTCATAGAAAATAACAAGCAGAATCCTAGATTTTTATTCTGTACAGCAGCAAAATGAACAGGAAATAAAAGCACTGCACTCACATGCACACCATCAATAGGTAGTAATGATTTCATGAACTTTTTTAATAATAAAATTGAAAACATCAGGCAAAAAATCCAGACGGTTAATATAAAGCCAAATTATTTTACAAGTAACCCTGTAGACAGCAGTGTCATTATAACAGACAATCAACTACAAAGTTTTACTCCTATTCACGAGAATGACTTAATTTAATTAATCTCCTCATCAAAATCATCAACCTGCATTCTCGATCCCTTGCCTACAAGTTTCTTTAAACAGATCATTCCAGAGGTAATTGAACCTGTTTTAAAAATAATAAACTCTTCCATTAGCACTGGTTTTGTACCAAAATCCTTCAAACTGGCAGTTATCCACCCCCTAATTAAGAAACCTGACCTTGACCCATGTCAGCTGTCCAACTACAGACCAATATCAAATCTCCCCTTCATAGCCAAAATTTTGGAAAAGGTTGTAGCACAGCAGTTATGCTCACACCTACTTATGAATAATATTTTTGAAATGTATCAGTCAGGATTTCGGCCTCATCATAGCACAGAGACGGCGCTAGTTAAGGTGGTAAATGACCTGTTATTGGCCTCTGATCAGGGTTTTGTCTCCTTACTTGTTTTGCTCGACCTTAGTGCAGCTTTTGACACCATTGATCACACTATACTACTTGCTAGACTTGAGAACGTTGTTGGAATAAAGGTAACGGCTCTCTCTTGGCTCAGGTCTTATTTGACTGATCGCTATCAGTTTGTTGATGTTAATGGTGAGTTCTCCACACTCTCTGAGGTAAAGATTGGTGTTCCTCAAGGATCTGTCTTAGGCCCTCTGCTTTTCTCTTTATATATGCTGCCTCTTGGAGAAATTATTCATAAACATGGTATTAGATTCCATTGCTATGCTGATGATACACAGCTGTATATTTCAGCAAAGCCAGATGAGAGAGATCAGCTTAACAATGTTGAAAAATGTGTAAAGGACATTAGACAGTGGATGCTCGATAACTTTCTACTGCTAAACTCAGATAAGACGGAAGTACTTTTACTAGGACCACATGCAGCTAGAAGCAAACTTTCCGATTACCTAACATCTCTGGATGGTGTTTCTGTTTCAGCGTGTACGGCTGTCAAAGACCTTGGTGTGATAATTGACTCGAGTCTTTCTTTTGAGGCTCACGTGAATAATATTACCAGGATCTCCTTCTTTCACCTTAGAAATATCGCTAAAATTAGAAATATGATGTCGTTACAGGATGCAGAAAAACTAGTTCATGCTTTTGTTACTTCTAGATTAGACTACTGTAACGCTTTACTGTCTGGGTGTGCGAGTAAGTGCAGAAATAAGCTTCAGTTAGTTCAGAATGCAGCAGCAAGAGTCCTCACTAGATCTAGGAAATATGACCACATCAGCCCTGTATTAATCATCTACACTGCTCCCAATCAAATCTCGCATTGATTATTAAATTTTACTACTGACATATAAAGCACTTAATGGTCTCGCACCACCGTATCTGAGTGAACTTCTGTACCAGTATGATCCTCCACGCCTACTTAGATCAAAAGGTGCAGGCTATCTGTTGGTTCCTCCAATAATGAAGATTACAGCAGGGGGCAGATCTTTCTCTTATAAAGCCCCACAGTTATGGAACAGCCTTCCAACCAGTGTTCGGGACTCAGACACAGTCTCAGTGTTCAAGTCGAGGTTGAAAACATATTTATTCAGTCAAGCCTTTAATCAGTAGATTTTTTCTCAGGTAAAGGCTCAGATCTGGAGGAAACATTGATATAGAGTGTTTGGTGAACTGGGATATTTGTACGCTGTCGTCCCCTCACATTCACGTGTTCACTCAGGTTTGTTGATGGTGGTGTGGTGGGTCGTCTCTTATCCCAGAGATCCTCATGTCTGTGTTGCCTTCTGGTTCTCCCTTTTAGTTATGCTGCTATAGCGAGTCTTGCCAGAGTCCAAACTGCACAGTGACTTTAACTCTCATGCAACAATAGGTACACTTAATAATCCATATCCTTCTCTTCCTGTCACCCTCTTCTCTCTCTCTCTCTCTCTCTCTCTCTCTCTCTCTCTCTCTCTCTCACACTCTCTCTCTCTCTCTCTCTCTCTCTCTCTCTCTCTCTCTCTCTCTCTCTCTCTCTCTCGGTCGAGTTAAACATGCTCCTGAGGCTCCAGTGACCACTGTTCCTGCCCCTCTCCCCCCCGTGGATCTTCCCACTTCATCCAGGCCTGCCTGGATTGGACTTTAGTTGATGTCAACAGTCTCCTACACTGATGTCAACAGTCTCCTACACTGACTCAGAAATACACTTCGCTTTTGATCATCATCACTGCACCCCGCAACATTGTATACCCGCCACAAATGGACATTCGGTGTAACCCAGATGAGGATGGGTTCCCTCTTGAGTCTGGTTCCTCTCAAGGTTTCTTCCTTATGCCATCTCGGGGAGTTTTTCCTTGCCACAGTCGCCAGTCGCCACCGGCTTGCTCATCAGGGACAAACTTACTCATAAAGAACATATTCATTTTTAATCACCGCATTATCTGTGTAAAGCTGCTTTGAGACAATGTTCATTGTTAAAAGCGCTATACAAATAAACATGAATTGAATTGAATTGATAATGATGATGATGATGATGATGGTAGTGATTATGATGATGATGATGATGATGATGATGATGGTAGTGATAATAAAGATGATGGTGATGATGGTAGTGATGATGAAGATGGTGATTATGGTGATGATTATGGTGATGATGAAGACGATGGTGATGATGGTGGTGATAATGGTGATGATGAAGATTGTGGTGGTGATGAAGATGATGGTGATGATGGTAGTGATGATGAAGATGATGGTGATTATGAAGATGATGGTGATGATGATGAGGATGATGTTGATGATGATGATGGTAGTGATGTTGAAGATGATGGTGATGATGATGATGATGATGCTGATGGTAGTGATGATGAAGATGATGGTGATGGTGATGATGATGGTAGTGATGATGGTGATGATGGTAGTGATGATGATGATGATGATGATGATGATGATGGTAGTGATGATGGTGATGATGATAATGATGATGGTAGTGATGATGGTGATGATGAAGATGATGATGATGAAGATAATGATGATGGTGATGATGATGATGATGATGATGGTAGTGATGATGATGATGGTGATGATGAAGATGATGGTGATGATGAAGATGATGGTGATGATGATGATGATGGTAATGATGATGATGTTGGTAGTGATGATGAAGATGATGGTGATGATGAAGATGATGGTGATGATGAAGATGATGATGATGATGATGTATAAATCATGAAGCTGAAAGTTGTGGAAAGATGATTTTTCACAAACAGACGTGTGGGGTTATGACGTCTAGACGTCGTCACCTCTCACTATGACATGGAGCGCCTTCAGCTCTGACCACCTGCATATAAGAGAAACCCTGGACTGCAGCAGAAGCACACGATCGCCTCTCAGCATGTCGAACAACCAAAAACAAGGTACTGCTGCAGACCTGCTGAAAGGCTTTCACACACTTCTCTCACTTCTACAGCTCTGGATTCATCTTTGGGTTTTTATTTCCGCTTTACTCTTTCATTCTTTTGTTTCATTTTTTATTTCATTTGCATTTATTTCCTCTCTGTCATTTCATTTTTTTTTACTTTTCTCTCCTCTCTGTGGCTGTAAGCTGCTTTTTGGAGGTTCATTAAGGCGTTTCCTCTCATTATTACACAGAAATGTTTATATTTGTTTCTTACGAAGGGACTGGGTGATATTTTTATCATCTTTCTCCTACTGGTTGCTGCTCCTTCTGTCTGTAGTCGTTCTCTTGGTGGCATTTCTGTGTCTGGACCTGTGTTCCTGTGTGAGCACCGTGCCGCTCTGTGCCTACGGACACACCGGCTGCCAGCTCCTGTCTCTGGCTGATCTCTTTGACAGGGTCATCCAACACTCCTCCAGGATGCATGGGCTCTCCAGCGACCTGCACTTCCAGCTGGTGAGGAAATTTTTTTACAAAGAAAATATCATTTTGATAGACTGAAGTTATTATGAGGTCTTGGCTATAATGATACTGTAATAATGAGAGTCAGGAGACTGAAGAGTTAAAATACACTGTTCGTTATCAGTGCTGATATTTAATCATTCTCTTATAGCACATTGACCACATTCTCCTCCACACAGCGGCGTTCCTTTCCTTAGAAAGATCTGCTCTGAAAAATCCTATTTATATTACACACATCAGGACCAATCCTTTTGTCCAATTTAAACAAAGTATTGGACATGAATATATTTGAATAAACCATCAAATAAATAAATAATTTATGATGATATATATTGTTTTTGTTTTTTTATTTAAAATATTTAAATGAATAAATAAATAGAATTGTTTATCCCAAGCCAAATAGCAATCATTAATTAATAATCAATATCACTAACACTAATAATAATAAATAATTATAATAATTATTATTATTATACATTAGATAACAGTAACTAACAACCACTATGCTTTTATTATCATTATTATTATTATTATTATTATTATTATTATTATCATTATTATTATTATTATTATTATTATTATTATTATTATTATTATTATTATTATTATTATCATTATTATTATTATTATTATTATTATTATTATTATTATTATTATTAAATGAATGCAGTGGATAAAAGTAAAGTCAAAAAACAGCATCAAAGTTTTTATTAGTCCAGGAAGTGATTTTATCCAGTAAATGTGTGTAAATCTCCTTTTCTCTGTGTGAATCATTAAGGAAAAATACCTCCTTCCGGGAAAAAACTACATCAGTGGCGTTTACCGCAAGTGTCACACATCCAGTATACTCACTCCTAACGTCAAGGAGACGGCACAGAAACTGGCTGTGAGTTCACTGATCTGTCTGTCTTCTGTCTGTCTGTCTGTCTGTCTGTCTGTCTGTCTGTCTGTCTGTCTGTCTGTCTGTCTGTTATCTGTCATCTGTCTGTCTGTCTGCCAGCTGTCTCTCTCTCTCTCTCTCTCTCTCTTATTCACCTCTAAAACAATAAATCATCAGTCTTTTCTCCTGTTCTCTCCATTAAGGTCCATTAATTACTATGTACCAGATGTTTTAAGATCTCTCTCACACACACACACACACTCTCTCTCTCTCTCTCTCTCTCTCTCTCTCTCTCTCTCTCTCTCTCTCTCTCTCTCTCTCTCAGCATGAGGAGTTAACAGAGATCATTCTCAAGCTGCTGATGGCCTGGAAGTATCCTCTGTCCCTACTCCATGAGAGCATGTCCAACCAAAAAGACTTTAAGAACTTGATCAGCAGCAAAGTTTTGGAGATGAGCAGCATTGCTCTGGAGCTCAAGAAAGGAGTGGAGAAAGTCCTGGAGAAGGTATGTCACCTACACCACCCAATAACCTACGTCTGTACGAAGAATCCCGAAAAAGCTGCTTAGCTGTAAGAAATGAATGGTAGATCTCCAGGTAGTTCAGGTGGGTACGGTGTAGATGTGTGTATCTACAGTCTCATGGATTTAGAAGAAGTCACGTATCAGGGAGGTGTATATATTTGTCAGTATCATGAATGTGTGGACTCTCTGATTGTAGACTTTCTTCCTGCACCATCCACACAGATGCAGATGTTGGGGATAATCAGTGACTCGATGAATAGCTTCACCTTTCCTGAAGACTTATTTCCTGCCAGCGGAGAGGCCATGAGTGAACACCAGCTCCTTTACTGTTTCCGCCGAGATTCAGACAAGGTCCAGAACTACCTGAAGATCCTTAAATGCAGAATTGTACCTGATGATGGCTGCTGAGCTCCTCACCCTCACAGACCATGCTCAGTGCACTGCATTCTGATCTTCCACTGTTTATGTCCATGTTTACTTCACACATAGAGGAACCTGACTTAAGATGATACTGTAGTCATCATGAAGAGGTCTGAATAAAAAAACTCAGTTCTTCAGCAGAAAGAAAATGTTCAGTGTGTTTTTTTTATATGAACTCATCAATAAGAACTGAACATTGGATCGCCAGGGAGGATTTGGTGTCGCGTTGTATTAGCGCTTTCAGTGGAGTGTGTGGTTTGGATAAAAGGACACAGAAGAACCTGTAGATGAGTAGAAACATCAGGCAAAACCAGTTCAGTGACAGCCTCAGGCTACTCCTTTGCTCCATGTGAACCTTTAACATTTCTAACACACAGATCACATGTGCAGAAAAAACACAAGTGTACGTCATCATTACCAGGAATCACTTCTATTATACTGTAGAAAATCTGATGACGTCTGATATCATCACCATCATCCAGAGAAGAAATCATACCTACAGGAAGTTATACATAAAAATTAATTAATGTAGTCGAATCAAATGGATTAATTTTTATCTGAAACTCTGTGCCATTGGTTTGGTTACAAAATATAGTATAAAGTCATGAAACACAAACACACACTGATCCATGGGCTGTAGAGGAAACTGCTGAAGACCACTGTTTATCAGGATTAAGTGATTTAAACAGTTAGAACTAATCAAATGATTTGGATCTTCAACACTGATCTGTTCTTGTGTTGCTGTGAACTCTTCAGACGATGGCAGCAAACCTCCAACATTTCACCGCGAGAAGAAGAACCGTTGAGAAGACGTCAATAGAGGGCAGTGTTGAGCAGCAAGAGCAGATCTTTTGTTCTTGCTCTACAGTGCAGATATTTGAGGAGATGAAAAGCAGACCACCCAAACCTCAGGTCCACAAAAGTTTTGAAAACAAGAATCTTAAAGTAAAGTAAATAAAAAGAAAGTCTTTCTCTCACTTGCAATAACTGCATCAATCTAGCATACCACTGACCTCACCACACTTCCGTGATGTTTCTCCAGGCTTGGAGCTCAGCTTCTTCTAGTTGTTTTGTGTTTCGGGAGGTTTCTCCATCCAGGAGGTCTGCTGATGGACTTGTCCAGTCTAAAGCACTTCCCTCCAGATGAAATCCATTATGCTGCATGATGATGTTTCTCCTAATTAGATGGGATGTATTTCTGTGTCAATATTTATAACAAATATTTCTGTAGACTTCTGATTTCATCACGAGTTCCATTATAAATAAAGATTAATGAGTTTGTTCCACACACAGCCATGCAAGCCCAAGCCATGACACTACCACCTCCGTGCTTCACCCATCAGCTCACCCTTGTTTTGGATCAGGAGAACATCCTTTCCTTCTCTACATTATGGATTTTCCATGATGTTGGTAGAGCTCCACCAGAAATGTTGTGGATCATCTCTGTCTTTCTTTGTGAATTTCAATCTGGTGTTTTGATTAGTTTTTTTATATTTAATATAAATATTAGTTTTTATATGTTTATTATTTATATTAATATTTATTTATTTATAATAATAATAATAATAATTATTAATATTATTATTTAGTTTTTTTTCATGGATTTCAGCCAAATTTCTACATTATAACATGTTTCTCATATTTGTGAGGAGGTAACCATAAAGTGAAAGATGCGCCCACACACACACACACACACACACACACACACACACACTATTCGGGAGGTGGAGAAGGAGGAGGAGAAAAGTGGGCCGGCTGTGGGGCGGGTGTTGAACATGGTACTGTCTCGCGCGCGATGTCCGAGCCTCCAGATACTAAACACTTCTGACACTCACACGCACGTGCGCACACACACACACACACACACACACACGCGTGCACACACACTCATACACACACGCGAGAGCATACACACGCGCACAGGCGCGCGCGTTACCCAAGTGTCACCAACTTTTCCAGGATCTCTCCCGGGGTTTTAAAGACGAGCGAGCAGGAGAACATCTCCGCGTGGATTTAGTGCACAATCAATCCTAGGGTGAAGATCATGGAGACACAGTCCAGGACAGGGGCAGAGGACCACAGTGCGGCCGGAGAGACGCCTTTGCCTGTGGACTTTGCAGCGGCGGACTCGGCGGGTCTGTGGGGCTCCAACGTGAGGAAACACCAGCACAAGCACAACCTGAAGCACCGCTACGAGCTGCTCGAGACACTGGGCAGAGGAACCTACGGCAAGGTGAAGAAGGCCGTGGAGAGACACACCGGGCGCGTGGTGAGTCCCACAGGGGGTGAGGGTGAGGGTTGCCAGATTGGTGGCTTTATCTTTGAATAAGACTTCTGTTTATCATTTACAAGTGTGTGTGTGTGTGTGTGTGTGTGTGTGTGTGTGTGTGTGTGTGTGACTGAATCTGATTTGATCTTCACTGTATCATTAGGGGAAGAGTAGTTACTTTATTATGTATTTATTACCTGTAAAAAGACATGATATGACCATCACACCTACACGTGTTTACTCAGACTTTTAGACACGTGGAGTAATCGTGGTACATTAATAAGGTGTAACATTTACACGTGACTCTCTTCTTTATGGTTGATTGATGCCAGACGGTAGCAGAAGCATGACTTACTGTCAAACAGTTTTACCATCATCATAATAACACTATAATAAGCGTTAGGAAATAAAACACCTCATGCCATCTCACATAGATTCTCTAAAGCAGTCGCGGTGAAAAGCATTCGTGACGTGTCAAAATGTCTTATTCTGTCTTTGAAGGTGTGTATGTTTACAGCTCACAAATGCGTATTTGATTGAGATGACAAAATACAGGCCAATCTGGCAACCCAGAACAGCAGATTTGACATCAACTTTAGGCAGTTCTTCACAAGCATGGAATAATCCTCAAGCTCTTCCTAGCGTTTAATCACTGTAAAGACGTAGACGCAGGACAGCTGCGTGTTCTTCAGCGGCATGTCGAGCGCCAGCATTTCTACTCAAACATATATGAAGCAATCTCTAGTAGCAGGAGCACATGTGATCCACTGCTGCAAGAGTGTTGATATGAGCCTTGTGAAGGGCACACACCTGCATTCCTGTGTTTTGGTGCTGGTGGAATGAGGGACTATAGGAATGGTGGTGGATAAACACATGTTGTGTAAGAATGTGTCCTTGGAGCATCTGCTGTCATTGTAACCAGGTGAAAGGATAAACAGAATGCAGGACAGGACAGAATTCACCGCTTCCTTCCACCTGTATGCACGAGGAAAAGCTCACGTCATCGAGATTAGAACCACTCTCAGACTTCTCTTTAAGTGGAGAGTAAATATTGCATGATTTCTTCTCACACTCAGTCTTCTGACTCAGAGTGAAGGATTCACTGGAATATTTATACGATTGTGTACATATATAGAGAGAGGGATGAGGACGGTTCTCCTCCGTCACGTTCAGGGTGTACATTTTGTGTGAACTGCTTCATCGAGTTGCTTCATGCATCAGCGTGTAGACTTTCTTCTAAACAGCCACTCAGGTTAAACAGCACACCTGATGTCTGTCTTGCTTGAACAATGCACTGCTCTATATGTGAGAAGGTACCTTCAGCTAAAGCTTACATTGGGAAGAAGCATCAAGCCAGCTGGCATATGCATCAAACGCAGGCCTGCTTAATGATCCATAGCCGGTGCCCAGACTCCGAGCCCTGCCCAGGCGCGTCTGTGTGTGCTTCCCTCATCATATGACTTTAATGAGTTTATGCTTTCACTATAATTAAGGTCAGGTCTAAAAGGAACTTGACCCTAATTATAGTGAAAGCTTATTCTGACATTCTGTGCCCCTGGTGTGCTTCTAAACCACACATGAACCAAACACACCCACATATTTTCTCCTTTAAATATATTACAAAACTCTAAAGCAGTTGATTTGGAGATTAGAAAATATCCTCTTGGGCGATGATTGGTTTTTTCAAGAATCATATTTTTGGCACGTTGGGCAGGTGTGCTAATTTTGCCCATAAAAGTCCAGAGCAGGATGGAGCTGTGAAAGACACAGGTTGGACAGGAAGTTGGGCTCTCAGCACCATTTCCCCTAGTCTACTTTATGACTCAGAACAGGAACATGCAAACAGACCCAACAGACTTCCTGTAGATATAATCCCCAGATTTCACTTCTCTGACTCCAAAAATATCCAGCCTCAATAGTTTGATAAGCCGAAACCCCGTTACACTGCCTTCTATAGCAGAGTGAATTTGTTTACGTTGTATCCCTAAAGGAAAAGGAATGAACGAGTGAGAGAAGGGACTTCAGTCTCAGAAGATGCACTGAATTCCGGCTGGCTGAGGATCTGCGATGTCCGTTTGGAAAGTGTAAGGGGAATAGGCTAATAATAACTACCGTGGAGCACACAGACTTCTGAGATGTCTGTTCGTCCTTTCAGGAACCTACTTTCTCTCAAGGTTGAAGAACTCGGTGCGACTTCACAACTTTTCCTGCTGCAGCCAGCAAAATTTATACAAAAATAAAAAAAGTAAATATTCAAATAAACCCTTTATCGTCGTGTATCTCGGTCATGTGTTCTAGCTGTTACTGAGGCACGGTTTCGTCCCTGAGCTGGTGAATTCCTAACAAGCTGATGAGTCACTTCATAGGGTGTTTGGAGACAGGAAGTACTTCCCATCCACTCTGTCACCCTTCCTGCCTCTGTTCTGCCATCTAACACGGTTGGGGGAGAGAAACTGTGTGGTGTAATTATCATTATTTTACACCACAAGGCTAATAAACCAATCAGCTTCCTTTAGGACGAATCAATACATGGATTTATACTGGTTGGAGTAATTAATAAATAAATGCTTTAAAGGTGGAATCAGTACTTTAGAGACTGATCAGCACAGGTAGTTGATCCCTGGAACTATCGGCTTTTGGAAAAAATCCTTACCGATAGTTTTTCCGGTTTACGGTCTGCTGTGATAACGAGAGCGCCCTATAGAGGCCATTCACTGACACCACGTGCTGTATGTGTTTACACGGGAGACTGCGTGCTGCACGGAGAGCACTGTACTATATTTATTATTTATAACTTATTCATTATTAAATTATGTTAAGTAATGAATATATACTCATATTTATTTTATTTTGCACATTTTTATAATTCAGAACTGTTTTTTGTAATAAAGTTCTGTTTCACATGGAGTGTTTCGGTTGATTAATCGGTTAACAGCGAGTACGATCCAAACTAGATACCAGTATCAGTAAAATCCACTATCGCTCGTGCTCTAACTTCTCATATCATCACAAATTATAAACGTAATCAGTAAATAGAAGAACACGGTTAGATGCAGTTCTCCTCATTTTAAAGCAGCTTTGGTGCCTCTGGTGTCCCGTTCTCTATAACAGGAACTAAACGTATCACTTCTATCGCACCAGTCGAAGGCGGATTGGCGATGCTTTGGAGTGGATGCAGTTCTTTACATTTCAGAACAGCTCACCTCTGACATCACGTCTAAATACACCTTTTATTTGTGTCCGATTTTTTAGGTTGCAATCAAGTCCATCCGTAAGGAGAAGATCAAAGATGAACAGGACATGGTTCACATCCGCAGAGAGATCGAGATCATGTCTTCCCTACGCCACACGCACATTATATCTATATACGAAGGTGTGTATTTTCTTTCCCAATCTTGTGGTATTTACAGCACACTGAAATCTGATCAGTGGAAATGCTTGTTTATGGGCATTCAAGAGCATCCAATCACAAGCCTCGATTTTCCTCAGGATCACTGAAATAATCCTAAATAATCAAAAATGTCCTGGAAATTAAAAGAGCGTGTGTGTGTGTGTGTGTGTGTGTGTGTGTGTAAGGGTAAAGGCATGGATGTGGCATGAGCAGACGTGATCAACGTGCCCTTGATATGATGGACCGTATAATTATACTGTCCAAGGACAAGACCCTATCACTCCACAGCCACTTTCACGAGACTCTCACTCTCTCACCAACATGCATACCAACACACACACACGCGCGCACGCGCACACACGCTCTTTACACGATGCACCTCACACCTGTTAGCTCTGGCAGCTCCTAACCGGGGTGTTCATGACTGATTGCAGAGGGTCTGGAGCTCAGCCATGCACTCGTCCAGCACCTCAGCCAACATGGCAATGTTTCATGTCAGGAAGCAGAACTAAACCACCAACACTAAATCCATTACACAGAGCCGTAATACGACACATTTCTCATGGAATTCAGCCTGCTTTCAAAAGATCTACCATCATCATCAACCATAAATAATATAATCTCCACGATCTCTATGTGCGCAGTGTTCGAGAATAAGGACAAGATCGTCATCGTGATGGAGTACGCCAGCAAAGGCGAGCTGTACGACTACATCAGCGAGCGGCGTAAGCTGAGCGAGAGAGAGACCAGACACTTCTTCAGGCAGATCGTCTCAGCTGTACATCACTGTCACAAGGTGAGGATCTGACGAGGAGAAAGCTCAGTCGACTGGATTCATCTGAAGTGCTTTATCGTACGTAGAAACAGGACGAATCAAAATGCATGAATTCATTTTATGGTGAATTGATCTGGGATCTGACACTGAATTCTCCATTCTGATTGGTCAGAGGGATTATATTACATTATTCCACTCATTATAATGTTACCACTCGTGTGTGTGTTTGTGTGTGTGTGAGTGTGTGTGTAAAATCTTTTGCCAATTTTTAAGAAAGGTTTTTGCTCCCAAACTCCATTCTCACACCCACTTACACACTGCTGTTAATCAAACGCTCCACAAACACATCAAGAAGTTTTAAACTTTTTAGAAACATCAGATCACAGAGACGAATGTTTGGATTTGGTTAGAAAGTCCAGCATGTGGTCAGTGCAGGTTGCTCACACAGCTGGCTGCTGATGTCATCCCCTGTTCAGCCGGGGGTTTTGAGCCATCGCTCTGCTGAGCGCAGCATTACACCGGGGCAGAGCAGCACGACAGAGGAGAGGTCAGGACACGGCAGTCCTTATACAGGATGCGGGGAAGTGCAGGGTGTGTGTGTGTGTGTGTGTGTGTGTGTGTGTGTGTGTGTGTTTGGAAAAAGCAGCGTGTGTTAGCGTGGGCGTGTTTAAAAATGACAGCTTGTGTTCACATAGTGAAGTAATTTAAACACACACACACACACACACACACACACACACACACACACACACACACACACTCTCTCAAAGGAAACTACACATCCACAAATACTTTCCTTTTCCAGGTGTGTTTTAATCCAGACTGTGAAATGATCAGGATACGGGCATTCTGGAAGCAGTGGACATGTTGTGTGGTACAGATATAAATGAGATATAAACATGATCCAGGTCGTGGATGAGTGAGTTTGCGTTAAGTTCTCATGATCTTCTCGATGTGTTTCAGAAAGGTGTGGTGCACCGAGATCTAAAACTGGAAAATGTGCTGCTAGATGACAATTATAATATAAAGGTAACATTTCCATCAATGTAAATAAAAGATATGTGTATTTTATGTAACGTGTGTGTGTTTGTGTGTTTGTGTGTTTGTGTGTGTGTGTGTGTGTGTGTGTGTGTGTGTGTGTGAGAGAGAAAGATTTGTCATATATACAGTATCATACCCTGTTTTTTTCCTGATTCAGATTGCAGATTTTGGGTTGTCCAACATTTACCACAAAGACAAGCTTCTGCAGACCTTCTGTGGATCTCCTCTTTATGCTTCACCTGAAATTGTAAATGGAAGACCATATCGAGGTCCAGAGGTGAGCAGAACTATTTACATTTACAGCATCTGGTTCATGCCCAAATCAATCAGGCCGAATCTCACGATTTTAATCGTTTTAATTGGCGTGTCTTTTATATAGAAGTGTAACTAGAAACAAACTCTTATATCTTCAGCCGTGATATAAAACAAGTGCAGTAATTCAGTACTCAGTGCTGTAGAAAATGCAAATACACAGTCGTGTGAGATGAACACACAGGACACTGAATGATAACTACGCAGTCTTGGATGGAAGAACCCAAGCAAAGAATTGGGAGAACTTCGTCTGTAGCATCTCATGCGATTCTGAAGGAAACAACCAAAAGTGCAACAGCCAAGTGTTGCAGAGATCACAAACAAAATGCAGCCCACAGCAACAACGGGTTTAAAACATCCAGAGACTTGGACAGTTCAGGAAGTTCCAGTACAATCATAAAGATAATCCAGTAACCACAGAAACTTTAACTAAACCAAAAACCTGTGATAATTCAACCAAATCATGAGCTGAAATAACAAGAACATAGAAAAGATAAGACTCTGTTCCACATCAGCACCTAATCACACACACGTTACTGTTTATTAACACTAAATATAAAAAAACTGGTTAACCCTACACACACACACACACACACACACACACACACACACACAGTGTAAATGTGCTACATAGTGAGGACCAAGGTTCATCTGAGGACCCAGTCAGCCCTTTGGTTTCTCGTACTTTAGACGATCAGAGTGTTTGCCAGCTGGAATGAGGACTAATCTTCAAACTATTACAGAATTCTGCAGTTCATGTGGCACCCAAACACAATCCCTCAATCATCTCAGCAAGCAGCTGAAAAATGGCTGTTCTCAAAAAAATACAGGCATGAGATTTTAACTGCGTAAACACACAAAGGACACATGGATTCATGTATATAATACAGTTATAGAACAAACACACACACACACACACACACACACACACACACACACACACACACACACACACACACACACACACACACACACATTCCCTTTAGTGATTCTTTCATTACAGTCTTCCTGCTTGATGGGAAATGCTCCACACTTCTCCTCCATGCCAACAATCACAGAAGTCTCTCATCTCCTGTAGGTCAGAAAGGTCAGCAATCATGGGAGTGGACCTTCCTGTGCCCTAATCAGCTATTGTACACCGTAACACTGACTGATTTCTGAAATGTTCTTCTCTCTAATCAGGCTTAGACATGGAACTGCCTTTAAGCTCCGTGAGGGAATTTTCTTGTGATTTATGCATTGTTTTGTTGAAGTTTTCGAGCACTGCGATGCTTGTGGTGTTAATTAGGTTGGATATGAGAGGAAATGTGTGTAGATAATACAGTATGAATGGCTCTGTTCCAGGATTCAGACTTCCAGAACAAATCACAGGTCGATGTTACTGAGTTACTGTAGTTACTTGTGGGCATATTGTTTTAATCGCATTTACATTTTTACACGCCATTTGGCAGATGCCCTTATCCAGAGCAAATTACATTTTCACCTGATTCCTACAACTGAGCATACAAAGCACTTAACCTGGGGTTAAGGGCCTTGCTCAGGGGCCCAGGGGCAGCACCTTGGCGTTGGTGGGATTTGAACTTCCAACCCCCGGCTCCGATGCCTTAAACACTAAGCTACCATGTCCCTCTGGTTATGCATGTGAGAGAGTGTTTCTGAGGAATATCTGAACTTTTAACCCTCTGTCTTGGCAGGTGGACAGCTGGGCTCTTGGTGTGTTGCTGTACACTCTGGTGTATGGCACGATGCCTTTCGATGGAGGAGATCACAAAAGACTCATACGCCAAATCAGCAAAGGGGAGTACCGGGAACCTCCCCAGTCATCAGGTGTGTGTGTGAGAGATCTCCAAATTTTTCCTTGTGGTACATGTCAGTGGTTTCATCAACGTCCTTGACTTTTGGGTCTGTGTGTCTACCAGATGCTCGTGGTCTGATTCGGTGGATGCTGATGGTAAATCCAGATCGCAGGGCCACTGTGGAGGACATCGCCAACCACTGGTGGGTGAACTGGGGCTGGAAGACCAGTGTGTGTGACTGCCAGACCCAGCGAGAGAACAGCTCACCCATGCTCGCTCGTTTTATCGACTGGCAAAGTCGCGCCGAGACTCAGCCAAGCAAACTGGCATTCCCCGATTTAGGTGCCAACGCCAGCGCCACCCTTTCGACCCGTCGTCTCAGGAGGTCTTCAAAAGAAAATGAGGGTGGCATTAGGGCCGTTCTCGAAGAGAAGCCAGCCGTGAAGAGGCCCAAAAGTATCCTAAAAACACGGGCGAGCACCGGAGATCAGCGCTCCCAAAGCTTGTGCGAGGCCGAGCTGCGGCGCTCCATCTGTTACAGGGACGTGGAACCTACCTCGAGTCCCGAGAGAGAGGAAGCGGCAGGAGGCTCACCAGCCAAAATGATGCCTTCTCTCCCTGTGAAAGGCATCCTGAAGAACAACCATCAGCGTGAGTCTGGCTATTATTCCTCTCCTGAGAGCAGTGAGTCCTCCGAGCTCTTAGGAAGCACCGTGGCTCCGCCTCCTAATGCCTCACCACCAAAAAGGGCTCCTGGGAGGAAGGGTATCCTGAAGAGGAACGGAAAATACTCATCTCACGTGGCAGCCCAGATGGACTCGAACCTGCCACAGAGTCAGAATCGATCCTCAACCACAATGAGAGAGGAGATAGGCATCCCAAATAGGGCAGTAGACTGGCCTCCTGCATCTCCTAAACCCAACATCAGGGGAAGCCTTTCAGCCGAGGATCTACTGCAGATGGCAGGATTTAGAGGACTGCAAACAGCAGCACCACACCATGGCTCGAAGAACACCCGCAGTCCACCTGGATCTCCTGGGGACAATGGCAGCTTCTCCCTACTGGGGGATATGGATGATGTGACTCAAGTGTATCAGCAGGCCCTGAACATCAGCAGCCGTCTCAGTTAGAAAGCGAGCGAGAAGCTAAACGCTGAACGGCGAAGCGACTGGATCAGTCAGGAATAATCAATCATGCTTTCAATCATGGACTTTATGTTTACATGCCACAAGAAGGGAAATTTGTGGAGTTTATCAGGTCTTCACGGCGGTGGATGAACGAGGCACCTTACTGACACGTACATCTCCACACGGTTGATGGTTCACAAAACACAAAACATTACAAACCTGACTGCTTACTACTGACCTAAAAAAAAGAGTAAAGAAATAAGAATATTAGAGTTTATTTATTTATAAATGTTTCAGGCATATGAATCTGCATGGCCACAAACACTCATCATTCTTTAAACACTGAACTGCACAGTGACGCAAGGCACATATATCCGGGTCAAAGGTCATACGGTATCAGCACGATATCAGACTCTCATATACACACTGCTGTTCAGTCTGAGCCAGTTCAACATGGGGCGTGGCACAGTGGTGCTGGTGCTGGTACTGGTGCTGGTGCTGGTGCTGGGTGTAACCTGCTGAGTAAATCCAGCGCAGGAACACCTTGCATGTTAACAACAGCCGCTATTGAAACGAAAGGAATCGGCCAGACATCAGACATCAGTGTCTCAAAATGGCGTTCATTCCCAACTTTCTCGATCGGAAAATAAACCACTTGTAAAAAAGTTCAGGTTGAAGACTGTACAGTTAGACATCAGTAACCAATAGATGCTTGTGAGTTTTGTGAAAGTGCAGTGTTTATCTGTAAATCTGTAACAGGATACTACCTTTAACTGGATCTACAGTGCTACAGCTTATACTATGTTAGTATTTATTTGCTTGACATTTACATGACGCTTGCGGTTGAGGGATTTCATTACAGAAAGGCAGCGGAATCTAATGACTGGTTTACACTCTGTAGACAGATGTGCTTTATATGGAACAGGCTGCAGAAAGGAGCACATGACCTGATATATAAACCGAGAACCTAAACAAACAACACGACGGTGACATGCTACGCTTTCTGTAACGGCCAAACTGGAAAACAACTCTTAGCGCCTATTTATCATTTAGGGTGATTTGACAGTAATATACTGAATATTGTGTATTTATAATGTATTTAAATGTATTGTTATTTAATCTTTGATGTATTATATTATTGTGCATTATTCCGATGGCCATTGTTTTTACAAAATGTTATTTGTTAACTGTAGAAATGTCGCGTCTTCACTGAGCAGAAGATTGACTTTAGAATAATTAACCACCTTTTCAATATGGTTCCATTAACAGTATTGCACATAAGATTAGGTTTCTGTCTCTCTCTCTCTCTCTCTCTCTCACTCTCTCTCTCTCTCTCTCTCTCTCTCTCTCTCTCACTCTCTCTCTCTCACTCTCCCTCTCTCTCTCACTCACTCTCTCTCTCACTCTCCCTCTCTCTTCTCTCACTCACTCTCCTCTCTCTCTCTCTCTCTCTCTCTCTCTCTCTCTCTCTCTCACTCTCTCTCTCACTCTCCCTCTCTCTTTCTCTCACTCACTCTCCCTCTCTCTCTCTCTCACTCTCTCTCTCTCTCTCTCTCTCTCTCTCTCTCTCACTCTCTCTCTCTCACTCTCTCTCTTTCTCTCACTCACTCTCTCTCTCTCTCTCACTCTCTCTCTCTCTCTCTCTCTCTCTCTGTCTCTCTCACTCTCTCTCTCACTCTCTCTCTGTAAAAATAAAAGGTATATTCTGGTCCACGACACTTCTGCTACTTCTAATAAAGGTCTTCAATGCAAGTTTTTGTGCGTGTGGTGTGTATATATGTGTGTGTGTGTGTGTGTGTGTGTGTGTGTGTGTGTGTGTGTGTGTGTGTGTGTGTGTGTGTGTGTGATATAGTTGGGATGGTTTCCATTGTGGTTTGTTTTCAGTCATTTTGCAGCCTGCATAGATCATGATGGTGTGTAAACAGATCTCTCCAGCAGTGACATTCTTCAGTTTTACTTTCAGACGTCGTGCACGTGATGAAGATCTGTGAGAAAACCCACCATATGTGGTTGAATTGTGGAGAATTGTTTTTTATCATCAGTAATTTGTACAGAGCAAAATGAGATTAATGAGAATATGATTTCGATTGTTTAATAATGTCTCCTTGGTTGTCTGCCTGCAGAGGGTGTGTGCGGTGAAGCTCAAGTGAAATCTGCTAATATTTTACAGAATGAATTTCACGCGTTCGCAATCACGCTAGCAAAATAATCCAAGACGAATCAAAGACGTTTATAATCAGACACTGACTCGTATCATCCTAGAG